>NC_090191.1:29943950-30101450 GCF_024679245.1 Pseudorasbora parva | reverse complement strand
GTCATACATTGTTCTTATCATTTTATTTTTTTTCCCCCTGAGATAAAATGTTTTATGCAAAAATATTTTCATGACCTTTTCCCGCCCTCTCAGTGATCCTTAGAATAAAACTGGCTTTTTGTTGCTTCTATTCTTTTTAGACTTGTAAATGTCCCCTTTGTATCTTAAATTTAAACATTAAGATTATTAATCATTGTTTTCCCATTATGTGAAGCTTCTAAGTACAATTTCCCATTAATTACCTTTTGCTGCCAAAACAGCCCTGACCTGTCAAGGCATAGACTCCACTAGAGCCCTGAAGGTGTGCTGTGGTATGTTAGCAACAGATTATTTAAGTCCCGTAAGTTGTGAGGTGGGACCTCCATGGATCGGACATGTTTGTTCAGCACATCCCACAGATGCTCGATTGGATTGAGATCTGGGGAATTTGGAGGCCAAGGCAACTCCTCAAACTCATTGTTGTGCTCCTCAAACCATCCCGGAACCATTTTTGCTTTGTGGCAGGGTGCATTATCCTGCTGAAAGAGGCCACAGCTACAAGAGAATACTGTTTCCATGAAAGGGGGTACATGGTCTGCAACGATTCTTAGGTAAGTGGTACGTGCCAAAGTAACATCCACATGGATGGCAGTGCCCAAATTTTTCCAGCAGAACATTGCCCAAAGCATCACACTGCCTCCGCCGGCTTGCCTTCTTCCCATAGTGCATCCTGGTGCCCTGTGTTCCCCACGCACCCAGCCGTCCACGTGATGTATAAGAAAACGTGATTCATCAGATCAGGCCACTTCTTCCATCACTCCATGGTCCAGTTCTGATGCTCTCATGCCCACTGTTGGCACTTTTGGCGGTGGTCAGGGGTCAAAACGCGTACCCTGATTGGTCTGTGGCTATGCAGCCCCATACACAACAAACTGTGATACAATGTGTATTTTTGTGACACCTTTCTATCAGAACCAGCATTAACTTCTTGAGCAATTTCAGCTACAGTATCTGAGCTTGTCTGTTTGATCGGACCTTACAGGCTAGCATTCACTCCCCACATGCTTGGCCGCCCATGACCCTGTGGCCGGTTTACCACTTTTCCTTCCTTAGAGCACTTTTGATAGATACTGACCACTGCAGACCTGCAACACCACACAAGAGCTGCAGTTTTTGAGATGTTCTGACCCAGTCATCTAGCCATCACAATCTGGCCCTTGTCAAACTCACTCAAATCCTTACTCTTGCCTATTTTCCCTGCTTCTTACACATCAACTTTGAGGACAAAATGTTCACTTGCTGTCTAATATATCCCACCCACTAACAGGTGCCGTGATGAAGAGTATATAATTTGAAATCAAATAATTTGTTTTTGAATGTAAAAACCACACAAACATCATTAGTTGACCTCAGACAACAGTATAACATTTTTAAAAAGCCAGTTCAGACACCTTTAATGTTGGTATCTTGGAATGTTGGTAACCAAACTGTTTTGGACATTGGCTTTCATTGTACAAAACACACAGGAGAACGAAAGTTATAGAGGTTTTGGAACATGAGAGTGAGGAAATTATGACTGAATTTTTTTTTTGGTGAACAATCCTTTTCAAATGAATCTCGAAAAGTAGACATTTTACTACTGTAAACTACTGTCTACCCATTGTAAACAGTGTAAACCTGCACTATGTGAATGTGTGAATGAATTGTTTGCATCTTTTTGTTAGTGTGTGGCAGGATGAAAGCAGATATCGTGTTTCTGGTTGATGAATCGTGGAGCATTGGTACTAATAACTTTGCCAAACTGAAGGATTTCCTATTCAGAACAGTCACCTACTTCCCCTCTATAGGACCTAAAGGAACACAGGTAGGACATGCTAATGCACTATATTACATTAAGAACGTAATTCGGTATCAGTCTGTCTTAGTCGTGCAAAGAATCACTAGTCTCAATCATATGCTCTCTGCTCAAACATCTAATGCTTTATGTGTAGACTGAATTAACCCATCTCATTAACTTGCCTTAGATAGCAGTTGTTCACTACAGTGATCAGCCCAGGATAGAGTTCAACTTTAACACTCATAAAGACCGTAGCTCTGTTTTAAGAGCACTCCGAGAAGTCCGCTATGGAGGGGGCAACACAAAAACAGGTTTATTTACACATTTAAAAGAGGAATCATTGACTACACATATTAGGGTGCAATCTGATCTAAAATGTGATGATTGTTAATATGTGTGTAGGTCGTGGGATCAGCTATGCCCTTAGGGAGATGTTCCAGGAGTCTTTGGGTATGAGACAGGAAGTCCCCCATGTTTTAGTTCTGCTGACAGATGGAAGAGCTCAGGATGATGTAGAGCCACCGTCCAGAATAGCACATGCTCTGGGTGAGTAATTAAACTGCAATACAGGAATAGCCAAACATTGATATATGACTAAAAATACACTAGCGTTCAAAATTCTCTGGTCAGTTATTTTTTTTGATGTTTTTGAAAGAATTCTCCTTCGCTGACCAATGATGCATTTATTTGATCAAAAATACTGTAATATTGTGATATATTATTATTACTATTTAAAATAATCTTCAGTGTCACATGATCGTTCCGAAATCCTTTTAATATGCTAATTTGGTGTTCAAGAATTATTTTTGTGTTATTCTTATTGTTGAACAATTCTCATTGTTAATTATTTATGAATAGAAAGGTCAAAAGAGCATTTATTTGAAGTAGATAGTTGTATTTTTGTATATATTTGTATTGTCACTTTTGATGTAATCTGTAATGTCCTTACTGAAGTATTTATCCGATTCTAAACATTTGAATGGTTATTTACGACTTTATCTGTGTCATACTTTTTATGACACTTTAATATAAGACCAAATGAATGATAAACTTCAGTTTTTGGTATACTTGTGTTTTAGGTGTCAGTGTTTTGGCCATCGGCATCGCTCACGCAGATATTGAAGAGTTGAGGACAATCGCCTCCCCCACCACTTACAAGAACATCTTCTTCGCCGGAGATTTTGACGATCTTCCGTCCATCGAGAGAGAGTTTATCAACAGCATCTGTAGCGAGGCCTTACTATCTGAGTTCAAACAACGCGATGAGGTGGGTTGTGCAGATCGGATTGGACTTATGGGTAATAATTTCACAATACATACCGTACAAGACACAATTTTTATGTGTCTATGTCCTAGTCTGCTCAACTGGACACACCTACAGATGACCCAGAAGCTCTCGCTAAACCTGAAGGGCCAAGCTGTCCTCTGACCTGCAAGGTAAACGCTTCCTCTATCTTCATTACAGCTTTCACACCATGTCTTATATGAAACCTCATTCCCAGTTTGTTGTTGTTCACAGGGTCAGAAAGGAGAGAAGGTATGCGGCTATCATGTTACTGTTTACGATTTGATAATACACTCTAAAAAATGCTGCGTTAAAAACAACCCATGTTGGATTGAAAATGGACAAGTCCATTTTCACCCCAAATTGGGTTGTTTTTAACTCAGTATTTTTTTTAAAGTGTAGAATTATAACTGATATGATGTGACATGATCATTTCTTATTTCTCCACTGCAGGGTGACGGATTTGGTCATGGCGGCCTGGTATGTTTGACAGTTGCAGCCTTTTTTTTTTTTATCTCAATAACTCACTTTATAATTCAGTTTGTACTCTGACAGACAATCTCACTTTGTTAGACGCCTTTGCTAAGGTAACATTTTTATTGCTCATACTGAAAAATTGAGGTTTAAACAAAACCTTAACTCTAAATCAAACCAAGAATGATAACTATATACTATATACTGTATAGTATTTAACTTATTTAGCTTATTGAGTAGTGGTGTGCTATAACTTTCTTAGCAGTGACAAGTTTTCTTAGACTTGTGATATTTGCATGACATTTGATAAATTGGCTTAACATTGAAGGAGGCAACTTAGTAATGGGACCAAAGTATCAAAGAGACAGAAGGCCCTTTTTACTTAAAGCCTGTTCACACCAAGGGCAATGACTATAAAGAAAATGATAAAGATTTTTTGGCCCTATTTTAACTATCTGAGCGCATGGTCTGAAGTGCATGGCGCAGGTGTCCGAATCCACTTTTGCTAGTTTAACGATGGAAAAAAAAATCTTGCGTCAAGCGCATGGTCCAAAAGGGTTGTACCTAGTGTCGTGGGTGTGATTTGGGTGTAATGTACAATAAACCAATCAGAGTTGATCTCCCATTCCCTTTAAAAGCCAGTTGCGCTTATACCATGGTGGATTCGCTATTCACACTGAACCCTTCTCCAGAGGAATACTTTTATTTTTAATATTTAAAAAGGTTTGTGTGCTGCCGGGCATTCCTGTGTGTGTAATAAGCAGAGCGTACGTGCGTCGTGCACCTGTCAATAGTTTATATTACTCATGCCCTTTAAATAACACAAAAAACACTGCGCTATTGACTTTAGACCAGGTTTCAGTTAGTCAATGGTGCAGTCTTTTTCAGTTGCCTTAAAATAGCACCGCGCCAACAATGTGCCTGAGAACACCTCGTTTTCAGAACAGCATGCCCATGGGCAAACAGATGGGTGTACGTGCATTTGCTATTTAAACAACATGAAAATCATAACTGCATCGGGCTGAAACTAGTAAAAAACACTTGCGTCGCTCCTGGCGTTACATTGCGCCGGTTGTATGATAGGGCCCATAGTTCTAAAAGAAGAACAACAGAGAAACAACATCATTTAAAGGATTTTCAGAACATTTGTATCCAGTTGATGAATGATAAAAACACTTATAGCCAATCAGAATCCATCCTGCTGTAACGAGCTCTAGCATTTAAAGCGAGAGATAAACAGAGCGGTATCGTCCGCTGGTGTAGACGCTAATATTGTTATCTTTATAGTTATCTTTCTTGGCGTGAACAGCCCTTTAGGCTTATAATTGTAGATTTTGAACTTATTTTTTGATCTAATATTAATATTTTGTTTTATTTCAGCTCTTTTAATGAATAAGAATAGTCTTTGTTTTAGTTAACAGTAACAACACTGGTTTTGCACACACATTTTCTTTAAAAATTGAGTGTCTTTCTTGCAGTTAAAATATAAAAATTTTATAAACTTTGTTTACACAGCGACTCCAGCAAGGCCCTGGGCATTATGACTCATTCTCTCTAAAGGTCAAAGGGGAGAAGGGTGAACGGGTGAGTACAGCATCTGAAGCTCTTATGCCGTCCCACAACACAAACTTAAATAAACACAAATAAAACACCCCCGTCCTCTCCGTAATTACACATTCATGTTTCTGTTCGTTACTGGAGCATTTATTACTTAAACTGAGGCGTTCTGTTAATGATGGGATTGTTTTTGTGACTCAGCTGTTGTTTTAGTAGATTAAAGGATTAAATCTAATTAATGATATCACAGATCTGTCTCTATGCGGGGTGCTATTCATACTTAGCTTTTTTTCTCCTTCCTGTTATCTCTTTGAGAAGGCGACACATGAAAGCGCTTGTCATATCAAAGCGACTCGTTTTTGAATAACAAATGAAATGTGACAGGTCTTGCTAACAAGATCAGCATTGTTGTAGATGTTTCCTTATTTATTTTTTTGATATGTATCAATGTGAAAGCGTGGATTTTATATTGCTCTATTTTTGATTTCAAAGTAATATGTGCACTGAAGATGTACTGATGTTATATTTGAGCAGCATCAAACAGTTTCTGTATTTGTGTATGTTTTGTATTGTTTTTTTGTCTCTATTATTCTCGCTCCGCACCCATTCATCAGGGTCTTCCCGGAACGGATGGCATCCCAGGGTTACCAGGACGACCAGGAAGAACTGGACCCCCTGGTCCTCCTGGACAAAGGGTAAAGGATCAATTCAAATTCAAGATTTTGTTGATTAAATGTGTAAAATGTGTGCCTAAACAATCTCTTAATCTGATTCAGGGATCATCTGGAATTCCTGGTGACATGGTAAGTGTCTCATTAAATCTCACTATATAAAAACAGTGTAGGTGGTGGTATCTGTATATTCTGTAGTTCACTCTTTTAAAGCATGTGCGCAATGTCCTATATCTTAGTATATCTTAGTAGGAGAATTGGGAAAGGTGCAATTATGTTAGAGTGACTCACAGAGGGAGTAATGAGAAATATAATTATGGCTAGTCAATATAGAGTTTTTGCCCCTACTTTTTTTTAAAGTTTCTCCCTTTTTTATAAAAAATGTCACGTTTTAGACAAGTCGATGATTCTCTGTGCAACTGTGACTGAAAACTTTCTGTCCATCTCTCCTTGTCACTCTTTTTCCACAATCTCAGGGCCCTCCTGGTAATACTGGACCTAAAGGGCAGAGAGGAGAGAGAGTAAGTTTATTCATTGGCATGTATTTCATATGTTGTATGGTTTTATTTTATTTTAATTTAATCAGGTTGACCTATATCAACCTTTCGTGTAGGGTGAGCCAGGCTATGTGATGGGAGGCATGGAGGTTATTCCAGGACGTAAAGGAGAACCAGGATCCTCTGTAAGTGATGGTATCATACTAAACAGCTGTTTTAAACTAGTTTGCATAATACGAAATATTATTTTTCTTTCAATCTTCTTTTTTCCCTCTTGATCAAAAGGGCCCCCCAGGTGCCCCTGGGGTCCCAGGGGTATCAGGACCTCCGGGACTCCCTGGTCTGCCTGGGCCTCTGGGGTCTCCTGGACTCTCTGTTAAGGTAAGTATGACATTTTCTCAGGATGCACACATGAAATAGTCTTTTTATAACCGCTAACACTTTATTTCGATAGTCCACTTTAGACATTCTACTAATTAACTTTGCAAAGTCTGCTTAATATCTGCAAACACTTTTTTTTATTCTCACCCAATAGACATTCTACTGACTATAAGTAACTTTGCAACTACATGTCAATGTATTCTACTTCCCCTAACCCTAACCTAATAGTCTACTAAGAGTCTGCTAATACTCTAATGGGAATTAGTTGACATGTAGTTGCAAAGTTAATTATAGTTAGCAGAATGTCTGGTAACACTTTAGTAATGGGGAACACATATTCACTATTAACTACAACTTTTGCCTTAATAAACTCCTAATTTACTGCTTATTAATAGTTAGTAAGGTAGTTTTTGTAACATTTAAGTTTAGGTATTGGGTAGGATTAAGGGATGTAGAATAAGGTCATGCAGAATAAGGCATTAATATGTGCTTTATGAGTATTAATAAACAGCCAATATCCTAGTAAAATGCATGCTAATAAGCAACTAGTTAATAGTTAATAACTGAACCTTAAAATAAAGTGTTACCGAATGTCTAAATTGGACCATCAAAATAAAGATTACCTTTACAATATATAATAATATTATAGTCTCTATAATCATCTTAAGTTACAATCCAAAGCCTTAAGTTACAATTTTACTCCTTCTTAGGGCGAGACCGGAGAATCTGGTCCTAAAGTAAGTCATCTACTGCACACGCAACATTTTACTTTAAGATATACATTCAAAATACAATGTGTGATTTATAATGTTTCTCACACTCACTAGGGTCCACGTGGAAAACCAGGTCCCAAAGGAGAAAAAGGGGAGCATGGGAATAATGTTAGTCCATTATTAGTTACTCTCTCGAAGCTACAGTGTGTATTATTATATAGTGTGTATTATCCCATATTAATATGCATAACTAGGCTTATAAGTAAGCCATTTAATGTTATATTGAAATGATGAAACAAGTTAATGTAGGATCTTGTGGATGTGTTTGTCTAAGGGTCTAGCGGGTTTACCAGGGCCAGTAGGTGTGGATGGCCTTCCAGGACTTCCTGGTCAGAAAGGGGAGAAGGTGGGTGAGAATGAGGGATACAAATATCTAAAACAGCTTCACGTGCCATTTTGTACTTTCAGCAGTGATGTTAAAGCGATTTCTAAGCATTGACTTCCTACAGCTTGCACAGGATAGTTCAAATGCATAAATTAAATCTTCCTGCTATTCCTTCAATCGTTTCGGAAGTCTCATTGTTCAGAGCACTGTAAAAAAAATGCTCTTCCTCTTTGCACAAAGCTAAGATTAGTGCAGCTGGTTATTTGATTGAATTTCCTTTGTGTTAATCATAAAGGGAGAGGAAGGTATCGGAATTCAAGGTGTTCAAGGTCCACCTGGGCCAGCCGGAGAGAAGGTACATACTTCTGGGATACACAAACCACACTCATATTAGTATTTCAGCAACTTATGTATGTTCTTCTGTCAACCAATCTTAAGGGTGATTGTTAAGTTAACGGTAATATTTTTTTCAGGGTAATACAGGACTACAAGGCCCAAAGGTAAGCACGTAAAATCAATGGAGCAGAGTGACATATGATTGTCTCTTGCAATGTGTAATTTGTAGTTTCCATATTCATCCAAAGGGCGAAGTAGGAATCCAAGGAGTCCAGGGAATCGGAGGCCCTCGGGTTTGTCAGACTATACACAATCATTTCACCAACAAAGTGTTTCATCTGTCAATTCATGCTGTTAAATTATATGTGTCTTCCACAGCGAATCAGCATGAACATTTTAACAGATGTCAGCCTTAAATGCAACCTTGTTTAATCACTGTTATGTTTTTGTCTGTTTTTAGGGGAAAAAAGGACTTAAAGGAGATCAAGGAGACAAGGTAGGATTTTTTCTCAGACACATAAGCAATTTGCTCATCCTCTACAATTAAAAATAAATAAATCACATCAAGTTAGTGCTTTTGTCTAGTGCTGCTGCTGCTCTGTATTTAATAACCTGATCCATAATACATCCTACTTCAACATGTTCAAAAATGTACAATGGAATGAACTTTAAATCAAATACTTTAAACATCATCCTGAGAACGTATCTTGTTCATTAAAAGAAAGGAATTATTGATTTTGATCTGTCAATTCTAGCATTCTTTGGTCAAATAGTTTTGTATTATGATGCTTAAAGGGATATTTCACACAAAAATGAAAATGTTATGTTTATCTGCTTACCCCCAGGACATCCAAGATGTAGGTGTGTTTGTTTCTTCAGTAGAAAACAAATGAAGATTTTTAAGTCAACTGTTGCCGTATAATGCATGTCAATGGGGAGTTTTCTATGAGAGTCACTATGAGAGTAAAAAACAAATAGACATACGAATTCATATTAAACACAGCTGCTTGTGACAATACATTGATGTCTTAAAAAAATGAAACGATCGGTATATATATAAGAAATCCAGAAATCCTCATTAGTGCTTGCGTGGATCGGTCGAATGAGGCATCTATGTACACATATCTGTGATGATGCCGTTAATTTGATTTTTTCCAGCGGAAGTAATGGCATTGGGAATACTAGATGAGATTTGTCTGATTTGAGGTTAAAAAAATTAAATAAATGCTTTTCGGTTTCTCGCAGAAACTTATCGTTGGTTTCTTAAGACATCAATGTGTCGCCATGAGCCACAGGGTTTAATATGAATTTGTATGTCTATGTTTTTTACTTATTTGGGTGAACAATCACTTTTTTTTATCCCTATTTTTGACTTTTTACAAACTTAGAGATATACTACTCTAGTATAGTTTACAATTTGTTGTATCAATCTGGCGCTTTTCTCTCATATATCAAATGGATTGACATATTGATTTGAGATGAATAGATGAATATAGTCAGCTGGTCATAAGACCTGACCACCCTCTCATGTATATTTTGCAATAATAACCATCTGATTTAAGACTAATCTTTGCATGGTGGAGGTATTATTTGACACCTGACAAATGTTCTCAACTACAAATTTTTAAATCCTTCAGTGTAATCAACAACTGCGTTTATTTGACAGGGTGAACGGGGGGAAATCGGGTCGATTGGGCCTCCAGGAATTGCAGTAAGTTTGTAACTTTTACCTGTTAAAATCCCTGAAAAATATAAATGGCAACTGCTGGAAAAGGTCAGATGTGAGATGAACCAGTTAATTGATTTAAATCACTGCCCTGCACTTTTTTTTAAAAAGTCAAATCCTTATACGTTTGTTCACTCTTCACTCTTCAAACTTCAAACTTGTATGGTGCTGTCGAAGTTCTATTAAGGGCTAGAATGAGCTGTAGATCTCTGGGGAAATTAAAGGAGTCAATTAAGAAAGAGGAAAACTGCCTCCTCTTTGCTCCCTGGCCAGTGATGGACTCCAAAATACACATCAAAGGTCCAGATTCAAATGATCGACCTGATTAGAAAAAAAAAGAAACACCTGGATGGAGTTTACACCACCTAATAATGAGAGAATTTCATGTGCGAAGAATTAAGAACTACTATTATTATTATATCCTTGACATGCAACCTTGCCGCTGTCTGTCCATCTCTGGCAATTCAGACTTTGAGGTACTTTCCAGTTAAACTTATGCAGTCATTATTACCAAGCCTTCAGAGAGAAGATCAAGGAAGCGATTCAACTTCTCATTATCGCTCGGTTCTCTCAGAAACACTACGGCATGATAAAACGCTTGGTTTGGAGCTCTACCGCAGCTCTAAAGATGCTCTCAGAAAACCAATACTCTCAAAGCACCCCTCAAGGCACCTGAGGTCATTCATATTTGCTGAATACTAATTTCATAATTCTTGCAATGATTAGAGGGAAAGCTAACTTTCTCTTTTTAAACTTTAGGGCTTCCCTGGAGCTGCTGGACGAAAGGGTGATGAGGTGACTCTAAACTATTTTCTTCATTTAACCAAATCTAATACATATAATAAATTACACTGCCTATGCACTAACTATGTGGACTCCCCCTTCTAAATAGCAAGTTTAACTATGCCCTACAATATAATCAAATATACAGCAATGTAGTCAGCCATGTGACTTTCAGTGTTTCAAAACTTATTTGATCCCACATGAAATGTCTGTAGTAAATGAATGCATGTAAATCTAACATAAGCACTTATAGAAGTGTACAATTAAACTGTGTGGTTTATATTTCTATGCTTGCTTCACAGGGGCAGCGTGGTGCTCCCGGGGACCCAGCTAAAGGGGTAAAAATGATGCCTGGTTTCACAGACAAGGCTTAAGCCTAGTCAGAGACTAAATTGCATGTTTAAGCTGTTTTACCTGAAAGCTACTTGCAATGACATAAAAATACACTATTGCTAATATTTCCCCTAACACTTCACAGATACTTGGTCCTCCAGGGAAAAAGGGTGCCAGGGTAAGATAAACAATTTTTTTTTTCAAAATATCTATCTATATATATAAATGTGTATCTCTATATAAATGTGATTAATTGTCTGCACCAAGCCTGGGCATCTTTGAGTGTTACGTTTACCCAGAGCTCTTGACTCAAGTCTGTGATTTATTTCCCTTTGGGTTTCCTTCATCATTGATGAAAACAAGAAGTGTATCCAGCTCTTAGACAATATTTTATTTGTATCTTTTTTACTGTGTTTTTATTAAACTTTTCTTATAAACAGAACACTGTTACATTGCATATACATAGAATATTAATCATTCAAAGTAAATAAAAAAATAAAATAAAATAAAAACACCCAAAGTTAAAGAAAATAGCCTGTGACAGTACTTCAAAGAATATATCATATACCAGTACATTATCTGCGTAGTTCAATAATTAATCTATATTAACTCTATTTCCTTTAAGCAAATATTTTTCAGTTAGTAACTACTTCTGTCGAAAAATGTCAGATTTTAACTGCAAGTCTGCAGTCATATATATATATATATATATATATATATATATATATATATGTTTCAGTCTATGTGTCCATTCTGTCATAGTGGGTTCGTGCACCTTCATCCAGTTCACAGTGATTATCTTCCTAGCTGCCATTAACAATATATGCAATACAAATAAGTGGATACATACAATACATTACTAAACAGATCTGAGGGGAACCCCTCAAGTAGAACAAATTCTGGGGGCATTGGAATATCTCTTTCTAAAACTTTATTAATTTCCCTTCTAACCCTCTCCCAATACATTTGTATTTTAGGGCATTCCCAGAATATATGCACATAGTCCCCCACCATCCCACATTCTCTGCAGCGCTTGGACAACTTTAACACAGTTAATTAGTGCCGTGAGCATCGATTTGAAACCAATATCTCCCTCAGGTCTGCTTGTCAATGAATACGCAATGCAAAAACAACAGTTTTATAAACTACAAAGCTTTGATGCAAGCCCCAAAACACCCCAGGGGTAAAATCTGTAATTGGTGCATTTAATTAAAGGCTTTTAGGTGATAACCCTAATTAAACCAAATTGAGCTTGAGGACGACTGCCATATTGGCCAGTCTGTGATGTATGTTGTTTGGTTACATATTGTTTGAAATGGTCATCAGTAGAGGTTTTAAGATTTTTTTCCCTGAACTGGATATTAAGGGAGATGTCGGACAAGTTGGGCCACCAGGACCACAAGGAATAAAAGGAGATCAGGGTGATAAAGGTGAAAAGGTAGGTGTGTGTTTGTTGTTGGATGTAAAAGTAAAATTAATTGCACCTATTGATTAGCTGCAATCGGAATGTACTGATTTGTTGTCTTCCGGGTTTTTAAAGGGCAATCCTGGATTTGGAATCCCCGGTCAGTCTGGTCCCAAGGGAGAGAGTGGCGAAAGAGTGAGTGTTTATGAGACTAGAATAGCAAGTGTTTGCTTCCAACCACAGGACACAATGCAGAAAACTGAAGGAAAAAAAAATGTCCACACCCACATTTTATTACTTCAGATTTGATTTAACAATAACGTTTTAACCTCTCAGATATTTATTAGGAATATATTAAATAGACCCCAGTTTCTATTTTATATATATATATATATATATATATATATATATATATATATATATATATATATATATATATATATATATATATATATATATATATATATATCTATCAATAAGATTTTCAATAAGATTTTTTTAAGAAGTCTTTTATGCTCACCAAGGCTGCATTTGTTTGGTAAAAAATACAATAATAACTGTACTATTGTGAAATATTATTGCAATTTAAAATAACTATTTTGTATTTTAATGTATTTTAAAATGTAATTTATTGCTCTCATGGTAAAAGCTGAATTTTCTGCATCATTCCGCCAGTGTCATGCAAATCATTCTAATAAGCTGATTTGTTGCACAAGAATTATACTATTATTTCTTCATTATTAATAAAAACAGTGAATATTTTTGTGGAAATCTTGAAATCTTAAAAATGTTCTGTTCTGTCTCACTTCTTTTTTTAATGCCCAGGGTAATGTTGGATTATCAGGGAAACCAGGGGCAAAAGTAAGTTTATTATATGCTCTTGATTTTAATACATGTGAAATTATGTCAGACTACAAAGGTGATTGTGAATCTTTGGCAAAGAGAAGGCATAAAAGATCATGCACATGAACACTTGCTTTTGGTTGTGTCCAGGGCAATGATGGGTCCAAAGGAGAGAAAGGAGAGGTGGGTTTCCCAGGCAACCCTGGTTCTCCAGGACTAAGAGGTAAAGATGTAAGTAAATCGAGAGCCCAAATTGACTGATACGAGAAGTATGCAAGTGTGTGTTTGTGAGCACGTGTGTCTGTGTGCTTTGCATCATTGCATTAAGGATATTAGAGATTTTGAAGGGTTATAAAATATCCATTGTTTGCTTTTCAATTCATGTTTTGTCATCCATATTTAATTAAATTCCAGGGTGTGCCAGGACCGAAAGGGGAGGTGGGATCAAGGGTGAGACTCAACAACAAGCAGCACAGAGAGACCCACACCTTCACACACAATTATATTTTCTATTATATTTGAGATTTTCACTGACTTATATTGTTTTTACACTGAGCTAATGATATTTCATGTCCCCTAAATCACACATTAGCCTTTTTGTATATTTATTAAGCTGTTTGTGTCTTTACAGTGTAAGTGATTTCAGGTTGTTTTACTTTATTTGTTACAGGGAGAGTCTGGTTCACCAGGAGAACCCGGAGAGAGAGGTGTCAAGGTATTGTCTCTCTTCTAAACCTAAAATCACATTTTCCCAATCAGATATTCTTTATTGGCCTGTTTGTAATAATTTCACCCTCCCCCTTTAAATCTTTACCTTTGTCTCTCTGTATAAACTGTATATATAATACTAGTTGCTTTTGTTGCTCAAAGCATTAAGTCTATACCACTCACACTTCTCCTCATCTCCAACATCAGGGCCCTCTCGGTCTTCCAGGACGACCCGGTGACCCTGGGGGAAAAGGCGAGCCTGGGAAATTAGGGTTACCGGTAAGCAGATTCCTTTTATTTTACATTTTATAGACAATCATTGATCAAATGCTCTTCTGAAGCACTTTCAGAGTGCCACTGAATTATGAACCATATTAGCACAGAATAGTCAATACTGTTTGGTAATGAATGTCCATATTTTTCAGGGTCCAGAGGGAAACAAAGGAGCGAAAGGGGACCAGGTATGTGCTATTAAAAAGCACTGAATAACGTTATTTTGTATACTTTTTTAAAGAGGAATTCAATAATTTATTGACGGGTCATGCTCTGTGCTTGCTTAACATGATCTTAGTTTTTTTTTGTCATGCTGGGGCTCTCCGATGATAAATTAATAAGCAGGAGTCACCATATTAATATTGTATTCTCTGCAGGGGCTGCCGGGACCACCGGGAATTACTCAAGTGGGTTTTACTGTCCTTACTGTGTATTATAATCAAGCTATTTAACATAAATAAATATTAATGTGATCATGTCGTTTTCGCTTGGTTGATTTAAAATTAGTTTGTTACACATGTCAAAAACTGTCAAGATGATATTGCTCTTGTGGCAGTCACTATTTTTGTAATTCATTTGTTTGGCCATTTTATGGTTATCTTTGTTAATACAAATTGTCAGTATCTTCAGATTCTCATAATTATTTTCCCCTAGTTTACCACATCAGACAACACCATACTCACCAGGGCCATTAAGGTAAAGTAAGACATCTAGAAATGTATACAAATTTACAATCTAGAAACGTTCAGGCAAATGTGTGTGTTTGGTGGTGTCTTGAAAGGGTGAACCTGGTGAGCCGGGACTCCCAGGACTCCAGGGGGAGATAGGACGTCCTGGACCACCTGTAAGTGAGGTTTTTTAAATCCTATGTATGCATTAGAAAAAACAGAGTGATATAGGTTACATTTTTCTTTTTTGTCATTTAGGGTCCTGAAGGTAAACCAGGTCCTCCGGGGAATTCATTGGTGAGTCAATATAAAGTCTTAAATAAATAAATGCATACGTTTTGTCCGTTTTTCAGATGGCATGTCGTTTAATTACTTATTTAATGTAGCTCAATTTTCATTCTCTTCTAGTTGGGACCTAGTACAGGAAGAGGTGGCCTGGATGGTCTACCAGGAAGCCCTGGATCTAAGGTTCGACTACTTCCTGATTCAGTATATCTGCAATATGACGGCTAATCATTCTCTTCATTTGCACTGTTGTAATCATTTGCAGTTATAATTAACCATGTGGTTGTGTACGCAGGGTGAACCAGGACAGAGTGGGGACCCAGGACCAGTGAGTAGGCCTAATAACAATTATTTTGTGATCATTTATCATGTGATTCATATTTTAAATATCAGTGACATTAACTGAATTGCAGGGTGCGCAGGTGTACAGTATTAAAAGGCATCAAAATACACAATGTCTGCTAATGAGTCTGTAGGACCCTTTTAATGTGTCATTTTTGCTAAAAGAAAATGGAGAGATTAGCTAAAATAATCAAGTACGTGCTCTTTCCTAAAGGTTATCTTTTGTTCTTGAAGAACAGATAATTATTATAATTAGAGTTAATGCTGTACTTTTCAGTGTGTGTACGTGTGTGATCCAAATGTCCCTCCTAAAGTTTGTACAGTATAAAAATCATTATGTGTATGGAGAATCTTCGAATGTTTTTATTTTTATTTTAATTAAACAGAAAGGAGAGAAAGGAGATCCTGGCCGTGCTGGCATTACTGGTATGCCTGGTTTACCTGGAACACCTGTGAGTGTACAGTGATAACATTTACAGCAGATATAAACCATAACTTTTATAATAATAAAGCTATTAATTTCCTCTCTTTTCTTATCTTCTGTTCTCTCTTTGTTCAGGGCAAACCTGGTGTCGATGGGAAACGTGGAGTAGCTGGAAAAGATGTATGTTTAAAATATTGTTGTAGTCCTAAATGCTTTTTTAAGACTATTTATAAAACTAAACCATTTTTTTCAGGGAGAACAAGGTACAAAGGGTGATGAAGGAACGAAGGTGGGAGAACAGAGTGATATGAACTATTCCATTATCCCATTTAACCCTATTTAAGTTTAAATGTATTTGGCTAACATCATTTCTTATTTTAATGCATAGGGTGAAAAAGGTGAACCTGGTGCAAATGTAAGATAATCCAAGTTTTAAGCAAACTGTGGTATGATTAAATGGTTTGTTTATATCCATTGTATGTTACGCATTTTTTGTCATTTTACCTGCTTTAGGGAAATGAAGGTCAAAAAGGAGAGCAAGGATCTCCAGGCTTGCCAGGTCCTCCCATTGTTCTCCAAGAGGTATAAGTTTTTAGTTTGAGCTTAGACAAGATTTTATTCGCAACAATGACTATTGCTAAATTATACTGGTATTTTTTTCCTAGGGTATGTCTATTGAGGATATAAAAAATGCATTTCCCATACCAATGGGACCCCCTGGTGCAGCGGTGAGTGTGTAACATACATTGATATCCTTGCGAGCTTATTTACCAAATATCAGGAAATGTGAAACATTTAGATGTAAATGACGTGAGGCTTTTATGTTTTTGAAAATGTATTATTTTGAGGTACTTTTTTAGCCCTTACATGTGTTTCTGTGTGTAGGGTCCTCCTGGGATGAAGGTAAAGTAGTCTATTAATTGCCAAAAATCCTTGAAGAAATGAAAAGATTCTCAGGCGATATCTAATTTTTCTCCTTTGGTTGGCAGGGAGAGAAAGGAGAGATGGGTCTGAAAGGAGAGAAGGTACCAAACATTCTTCATCTTATTGATTGCACAAGTTATCTTCACATGTCTATGTTGCAGAAGGAATGATAGTGGGCACTGTATTATTTAACAGGGTGATGCGGGCCCACCTGGGAGAGCTGTTGAAATGAAGGTCTTCATGGTTACTCAATGCCTGTACATAATTTACTTCATTACTAAGCTGATCTTAGGTGGTGTAAACATATTGTTTTGTTCTATTTCAGGACATTGAAGGCTTGTTTGATTCATATGGTATTAAAGTAAGTGTGCTGAAGGCAAAATATTTGATTTTTCTTACATAAATGAACTTCAATAATAATTCTAAAACATTTTTTTTAATGATGGTAACATTTTTGTATGGGGAACCCTTTTAACTAATTGCTTATTAGCTGGCATATTGGCTGTTTATTTGCATTTATAAATCACATATTAATGCTTTATTTTGCACGACCATATTCTACACCTGTTTTATCCTACCCAATACCAAAACTTAAACAATTCAACAGCTACCTGTACCTACTAACTATTACTAAGCAGTAAATTAGGAGCTTATTGAGGCAAAAGTTGTAGTTAAAGGTGAATATGTGTTCCCTATATTAAGTGTTACAAACATAATTGATGGAGGTTCTTTTTAAGTGGAAGTAATGCTATATAACAATAGAGATATATGAATATTTTTTTATAGATTTAATTATTTGTTGCCAAATTAAGTGACTGTCTATTTTTTATTGATATCAAAATACTAAATGCTAAAAACAGAACAATTAATGACACTATATTTATACAATAGGTGTTTTACTAAATAATAACAGAATCTAATATAATTAGCCCCTATATTAACCTTTAATTAAATTTGTATCAACTATTAAGCTTTCATATTAAATTAAAATGTTGCTTCAATATTTAATATTCCTACTGAAAGCAATATTCTCAATGGAGGCAGCATTCATTACATCCATAACATATACATCATTTAAATGACTTTTTGTTTTGAAAATGAAGTTACTCACTAACAATTGTGAATCATTTAAGGATTTGAAATTGACCACCAGTACGTACTGTGACTTGTGATAAATGTACTGGTTTATAAAAGTCACTTCTACATTATTAACCATTTTATTGTCATCTTATGCATTATGTATTCATATGAATTCTATCAATTTTGAGAGTAAAACAGTACCATATTTGCAATAAATAAAATATCCCACTTCCCAGCTTTCGCTGCTGAAGGCTTTGATTGACAGGCTGCTTCAGGATGGAATGGAGGAGCTTCTTCATGAGATCGGCACCAGCAGAAGAGTGAAAGGAGACAGACAGGAGCCTGACTCCAACGTCATCACCGAATACACTGTGAGTAGCCTCTTAAACATAGAAAACATCTCAAGAAAATGACTTACTATAACAATAGTACAAACACTTTGACTTCTACTCAGACTTGCCATGCATATGTACTATCAGCAATAATGGTATGGCTATATTAAGCCTATTGAATCATGAGAGCGCTCTCTAATCCACAGAGCTCAGTAAAGTACAATCACCCACAAGAGTCATTACCTGATGCGGATTTGATTGAGGAAGAATCTGATCTTGAAGAGGGGCAGACACCTGAACCCAGTCCTGTAAGCAAACATCCGTTCCTTTGTCAGTAATTACTGCACCATTATTCAAAATCCATGACCTAACATCAATACTTTTAGTTTTTTTCAGATATATTTGATTGATTTGCTCTGATTTAATGTTGCTTTTTCAATTAGTGGCATGATGATCATGATGTTGCCCCTCTCATGCGGCAATTGTGTTTATTGATTTATTGAAAGCAGTATTTTTGTTGTTGTTGTTTTTAATGAGGCTTGTCTTGTCATTTAAGGAGGCTGTGTCTGAAACAGAAGTGGGCCCTACCCTTTCGACCATCTCTACTATTCACAAAAAGACTGACCTGAGTAAAGCAAAGGACAAGCTGGTACATATCGAAGA
Source organism: Pseudorasbora parva (assembly GCF_024679245.1). NCBI lineage: Eukaryota > Metazoa > Chordata > Actinopteri > Cypriniformes > Gobionidae > Pseudorasbora > Pseudorasbora parva. Next base: position 30,082,546 of record NC_090191.1, on the reverse strand, counting down.
AAAGAAACTTGTGGAGACCAACTTCAGTGATGTAACACATTTGAAATTTCTCCAAACCAACATATCCTCTGAGAGGGTATGTTCACTAGTAATTATGTTGTTTATTGTACTGAAGCTCATTAATATTGTGGTTTATACGGACAAAATGCACTTCATCTATGATAATGCCAAACATACACCTCAGCACTTAAGCATTTATACATTTTAAATAAATCAGTATTTTTAACTGATCAATTAAATTTAAATGAGCTTAAAGGGATTGTTCACCCAAAAATGGAAATTACCCCATGATTTTACTCACCTTCCAGCCATCCTAGGTTTATATGACATTCTTCTTTCCTAGCTCTTCCAAGCATTATAAGTGAATGGCAGCCCCAAATTTGAAGCCCAAAAAGTGCATCCATCCCATAAAAGTAAACCACATGGCTCAAGAGGGTTAATAAAGGCCTTCTGAAGTGAATCAATGGGTTTCTGTGAGAAAAAGATCCATATTTTACATAAAGTAAAATATCTAGCTTCCGTCAGACCACCTTCTGTATTCAGCTCATGAAATAAGCATAATTGGCACGATGTATTACGTTGGACGTAGCGTAAGGGCTTTGAACTGTGAGAGGCGTTACACTTTCTTCGTAAATTGAATACGGAAGGCAGTCTGGTGAAAGCTAGATATATTTTACTTTGAGATTTCAAATATGGATATACTTCTTACCAAAACCCAACGATTCGCTTCAAAAGGCTTCTATGAAAGGCCTCTGAAAGAAGAATGTCATATACACCTAGGATGGCTTCAGGAATTATGGCATCATTTTAATTTGTGGGTGAACTAACCCTTTAAAATGATTTGTTTTGATTTGGAATGTCTTGTTTTCTGATTTCCTTTAATATAATACCATTGAATTACTACTTTTAAAACAAGTTTTAATCATAAAAAAGCTTTTTTCGCTTTTTTGACAGTTGAGTTCTGGGAAGGTAGAGGTAAGTATGGAGACAGTTTTCCACAGCCACGAGGACACGGGGAAGAAAACATCTGGAGAGAAGAAGAAAGGCAGAGAGAGGGGAAAGGTAAAGTGATCTCGGTGTGTTATCAATGAGTTTCAGTCTCAGTTATGTGTTATAATTAGCCATAAACATGTTTTTGCTATTAACCCTGTAATGCCTGACATATGAAATAATAAGACAAAATAAAAAAATATATATAACAATAATAAATAATTAGGTGTAATAATGATAGTATCATATTTGATACATCAGGCTTTCATGGCTTGTGTTGTATGATATTTGCGTATCAAACATGATACAGTAAGCTTTATAGGGTTTCTTTATACTGGTGAAAATGTTTAATCTGTGTAGTAATAATAAACACCTAACCAGACATACCTAGAACTAAATATTTCAATTAAATATAATAAAAAGTCATGGCTGCTAACCTCCTAATTGTATCTAAATATGTCTGATGATTGTTATTTAAAGCCATCTCATAAATTATGATGCTTCTCAACTGCTAAACTCTCAACCAGGGCAAAGGAAATAAAGGACGGCAAAAACGGCAAAGGAAACGTTTGGTAAATGTTTCATCATCGCACCTAACCTGACATTCACACATCATTCACATCCAAGGGAGCTATATATTGACCTTTTTTCTATCACATGGAACTCTATTTTTGTGATTGCTGAAATATTCTGATACTATACTATAGACTTAATTATTTATAGCCTAAATATTTAATTCAAAAAAAGCATAAACCCCCAAAATAATTTTAATCATACACTTAAATTGATCATTAAATGCACATGTGGTTTGCCCATAAACACACAGCATTAATACTTTAATAAATATGCCATGAAAATCACTTATAACAGTCAGTATCTGTATTTCAACTAATAGAATAATTCACGAAAAATGAAATGGCTTTTAATTTTTGGTTTGATTTATAACTACTTAAATTGTCCATAAAGCATGATTACCAATACTGTTATTTAGTTTAGTATGTAATGTCTAAATCTAGCCTCTAATATGTAAATGTGTAACTAATCTATTCTCTCACCGTTTTGCATGTTTGTTTGTTCATTGGCATCTTTTTAGCTGATCGTGTTCTTTATTTGTCATTAGAAGGCAGAAATAATTTCTCTTACTATGTTAAATTACAGGAAGATCAAGACGACATGGAAGAGGAGGTTGAGGAAGCATCATATGACGATGAGGAATACAGTCTTGAATATGAGGTGAGTCTGTCACATGATGATGTGATCTAATTTAAGACGGCATCATGTGATTAATAAACTCAAAAGATTTCACACAGTACATTGGATTTTGTCTGTAATGTGTCTCTTAGTATTCACATGTGCACAATTTGCTGAATGGGACCTGACATATCAGCCTACACTAATAAGTTTACCTCATATCTCCCTCACTCACGCCCACCCACAGTGAAGAGTTCAATTACACCGTTCACTTCACAATTTAGAAGACTTTAATATATTACTCCCACTCCCCAGCCTAAATAAGAAACCGATTACTAATTAATGTTGATTAATTATTCTCATAGTCTTCCAGCTTTCAGTTTATATCTTTAAACAAATGGTTTGCACACTGTAAGCATTTTTCATGAACTTTTCACATTGATTTTTAAACGTTTTGTTTGTATCGTGTCAGGACGAGCTGCCCTCAAAAGAGCCTTTTCCCTCTCGAGAGGAGGAGGACGGAGGGGAGGAGGTGAGCGTTATTGAAACCAAATCAAATCACAATATACATATAAATACACAACTGAAAGCACTTGCAGAGACAGTCATAATTTAGATTAATGCATGTTACAGTGCAATCATTTTTCCTCAATACTGTAGGGCTGTTCGAAATGCATAAAGCTAAAGAAGCTTTCTTTTCCTCAGCTAAAATTCTCAGCAACAACAGCTTTATACACACAGGAAAATGAGGTAAGAGTCTCTGCTTAAATTCTCTTTTTAATACTATTAATGATTTAAAATGTTTATGGTTGCATAGGAGCAGGGTATTTTATGATGCTCCAAAAAATGTTAAAATTCACACAGGGTGAGACAGAAATATCTCCTCCGATTATACAGTCTCCAGAGGAGATCAGACTGGTAAGAATAAACACTACTGTTCAAAAGATTTTATCATGTTTTTGAAAGTATCTAATGCTCACCAAGGCTGCATTTATTTAATTCAAATAAAATACAGAAAATTGTAATATTGTGAAAATATTTTAAGGTTTTAAGGCTTTTTTAATATTTCATTAATTAGCATTAGCCAATTACTACTTTAGTTAACAAGAATTAAGAATGAACAATAATTTTATTTATTTAATATAAAATACTGCTGCATTTATTAATCTTAGTTCATGTTAATTTCACCATTTACTAATACATTATTAAAATCAAAAGTTGTATTTGTTAACGAATTCCCTATGGAAGCTTGTTTCTGCTACAGAATAAAACATTTTTTAATATAATTGCAACTCTTTATATATAAAGACAGAATTGTGTGATATAAAGTCATAATGGCAAGATATTAAGTCAGAATTATGAGATTTAAAGTAAGAATTGTGAGATATAAAGCCAGGATTACGAATTATAAAGTCAGATCTGTGAGATATAAAGTTAGAATTGCAAAATATAAAGTCAAAATAACCTTTTTAATTTTTATTCTAGGGCAGAAACAAGCTTCCATAATGTGCTGTGTACTAACATGAACAAACAATGAAAGACTGTTTTTTTTTATTAACTAACATTAACAAAGATGAATAAATACACTAATAAATGTATTGCTTATTTTTAGTTCATGTTAGTTAAAGGTTAACAAATGAGAACTTATTGTAAAGTGTTATCATTTTAAAATATATTTTATTCCTGTGATAGCAAAGCTGAATCATTTTTTTTGTGTCACATGATCCTTCAGAAATCATTCTAATGTGCTGATTTGGTGCTCAAGAAACATTTCTTATTATTATTATCAATGTTGAAAACATTTTAATATTTTTGGAAACTGGTCCAAATTTTGAACTGACAATTTTTAACAGAAGTGAATGCAAAATTTAAATACCTTTTTATGGTCATTCATAATTTATTGTTTGACAACTTTTAATCCCCTAATGACCAACATTCATCATCATATATCTCCTTCACCCAGTATGGCTGGCAATGTTTGACAGAAAACTATTTGTTTCAGACGGCTCACACAACACCAGCGAGTCGCCTGCTTTCATCAAGAGTAACAGATCAGGTACTTGTTTGATACTATATTCATTTCAGCAGCTTAATGCATATGATACACATTGACTTATTTTTTTATGTTTTACAGAAGCCCGAAACCACATTATTATCAGTGCTAAATACAACACAAACTGGAGAGGAGGTAAACGTTTCTCTGTAATTTTGCTTTCTGTCTTCCTTCTGTTTTATTCCCCAGCTCATGCATTGATATGCTGCAAGTCTTGCATGTTGCTTTTGTTTGAAGCATGAACTAACTAGAGCTTTGGCTTCAGCATGTTTGTGGGACACTGATGAGTTATTTCATTAGCATTTTTTGCATGAAAAAATCAGTGAATTTCACCAGTGCAAACAATATTTTGCGTATGTTCATGTGCATTTTAAACAGCCAACTTCAGTGTATGAGTTTAAAGTGTGGGTTTCAAAAACATATAAATGATCATGAAGTAACACACTGACATCCCAGCATGCACTGCACTTGAACTTTAGTCATGATTCCTCTGGTTTGTGTACTTGTAGAATGGAACATTAAACACGCTTTATAGTCGCTCTTACAGATGAGCTACAGGTTTTCTTTAATATATTTATTTTCTTAACACAGGAGCTCCCCTAAACTCTGTAAGAGAGAGATTCAAGTGTATAGAAACTGTGAAGGGTAAAAGAGGGGGAGGATCTGACTGGCCGGCATTACTTTGGGAGAGCCTCCTTTCCCGTCGCACAATGATGATGTCATTCATCCATGCTGCCTCCACCACAACTAGCATGCAGTCCGCTGCAGTGCCTTTGATAGATTGAGAAGACCCACCAGCACTCTCTGAGGAGAGACCAACCCACTATAAACATAAAGAACAGACCTTGTAATGTGCTGTCTTTACTGAACGAACACAAGCTAAATCATAAATCATAGAAACATGACAACACAAAACACTTATGAATGAGTTGTTTTAATAGCTTGTTTGGAGTATCAAATAATTTGCCATTAGAGCTCATGCAACATCGATTTGTTCAGCAGTTACTTATTTATTGATAAGACTGAAAAAGTATTGTATTTTGTTTGTCTGCATATTTACTTTTTTTCGTTTACGGTTACATTATGTGCTACCTGTTTTCACTGGTGAAATTCAAAGACGTATTGCTTTTCTTTGGTATTTAATCTGTTTGTGCATGTCTGTGAGTAAATGTGTTCTTCCTAAACCAGTCTTTACCGGTTTCTGAGTCTTTATTGTGTGTACGTGTGTGTACGTGTGTGTGTGTGTGTGTGTGTGTGTGTGTGTGTGTGTGTGTGTGTGTGTGTGCGTGTGTGTGTGTGTGCGTGCGTGCGTGTGTGTGTGCGTGTGTGTGTGTGTGCTTGTCTTTGTGAAATATCAGGACACAAATGTGTATAATGACATGGGTATGGAGAGAGTGAAATATGAGGACATTACCCATGTCCCCATATTTTAAAATACTTATAAATCATAAAGAGTTAGTTTTTTTGAGGAAGTAAAAATGCTAAATGTTTCCTGTGATGGGTAGGTTTAGGGGCAGGGGCAGTGTAGGGGGATAGAAAATATGGTTTGTACAGTATAAAAAATATTACGTCTATAGAATGTCCCCACATTTCACAAAAACAAACGTGAGTGTGTGTGTGTGTGTGTGTGTGTGTGTGTGTGTGTGTGTGTGTGTGTGTGTGTGTGTGTGTGTGTGTGTGTGTGTGTGTGTGTGTGTGTGTGTGTGTGTTCAAGTGTGTCCTTTTCACAATTATGACATTTTTTTACTTCATAACATTTTTAAATAAGGACATCCAGTAACACTTTACAGTACGGGCGCACTAATAGGTTTTAGTTAATTTCTCATTAACAGTTTTTATTCTATATATCATTGTGCATGCTCTTTCTCCCTATTTTTAATTTTAGATTACCTTTGTCATCATCTAATTTGATCTTAAAAAATACTATTAAGTTAATAACCCTGTTAAATGTAATCTCAAAATGAATATGCATTTTTTTCATACACTCAAATCTCAATCAAACAAATGTACAAATATTTTCAGTGTGGGGTGATATCCTTTCAAATATATACCTTATTTAAACGCAAAGGGTACATATTAGTACCTAAATTGTAAACAAAAAAAGTAGTGTACATTGTAAAGAATTTATAGTAGCCTACTTTAATGTTATGGTGCCTAAATTCACATGTAGCATTTAAAACAATTTTTTTTAGAAAGTAAATATAGTAAGGTAGTGCAGTAAATGTACACGAGTGAGAAAAATATGTTTACAAGACTGTTTGGGTATAAACAGGGGTACTTGTCCCACAAAAGTGGCCTGGAAGGGACAAGATCTAAAGTGAAGAGGAGCGCCCCCTCGCCTGAGTACATGGTAAAACAACACGTTTTTTTTTTGTTTTGTTTGTTTTTTGATGATGATCATTTCATTTGCACATAGAATAATCATCTTAATGAAGCACAATTCAAATGTGTCTTCTATAGGCCTACATGCCTGGAACCCCAGGAGGACAAAACCGTTACAGACAGGGATATAAGGTGATGTGCTTTTGATTGGATAAGCTCATTATGGAGAGCTGCAGATGTTATTGCATGATGTAATGGAGGGAAATGGATGGAAGGAAGTAAAATTGTGTTATCTCATCTTCTTTTAGCGTTCCACCTCAGGTGCAGGAGGCAAAAGGAAGCTAAATGTGAGTGAGTTTTACCTACCTAAATATAGTAATTCTTCATAGAAAGTAGAAAATAATTACATTAGGATAATTGCAAGTCAGAAATGCCATGCAAGGAGTTTTTCCTAGTTTTGTAAGTAAACTTTAAGAAAATTGAATTAACTTAAAACAGTCCCAGATTTTATGGTTGTCAATGGGGGCCGAGATCTGCTTGGTTACATTCTTCCAAATATCTTCCCTTGTGTAAAGCAAAACAAATGTATTTATACAAGTTTGGAACAAGTTGGGTGAACTATCCCTTTAAAGTATAATTTTTATAGTGTGAGAAAAAAGGAAACTAATAGCACGATACAAAGTTCTCACACTTTATATTTCTGTCACTTTTGTAGAAAAAGAAGCAAGAAAACAAAGACACTGAGCCTGTGACAGAGATGTACAAGGAAAGAGTGAGGGAAAGAGAGGGAGATAGAGAAGACGAAGTCTATCTTAAGAACAAGGAAAGAATGATTGAAGAGGAAACTGAGGCACAATGGGACATGGAGGAAGAGGATGGTGTGACTGAGACCAAAGAATACAGTTCAGGTGATGGTGATATGGAGACAGGCAGCGAGGAAACAGAGGAAGATTTTGAGCTAGAGAGGGAGAGAGAAAGACAGGAGATGGAAAAAGAAAGGCTTGAGCTGGAACGAGAAAGGGCAGAGGAACTTGAAAGGGAGAGAGAGCTAGAGAGGGAGACAGAGCTGGAGCAAGAGGAAAGGGAGGAGAGAGAGAGACAGTTACAGAGACAAAGAATGGAATGGGAGAGACAACGAGAAAAGATGGAGAGAGAGAGGATGGGAGAGACAAACAGTGAGGAAGACACGGGGCCCCGAATTTCCCACTGTGATTATCTGAAGGTAAGAATGTGCTTTAAAATGTAGTTTTCAACAAAAATACAAATATTCCACATATCCACAACATACATGTAAAAAAGAATAAAATATATATTGATATCTAAAATGTCTTTGATCCACAGGAACACATTATATAATTATAAAGTTTATGTTCGTAAATATATAAATAAACTATATTATATTAATTATATTATATTAATTATATTATATTATATTATATTATATTATATTATATTATATTATATTATATTATATTAATTATATTATATCATATTATATTATATTATATTATATTAATTATATTATATTATATTATATTATATTATATTATATTATATTATATTAATTATATTATATTATATTATATTATATTATATTATATTATATTATATTCCATGGTTATTTCCAGATTTTAAATCCCACATTTTTAGTGCAGTCTCAGACTTTTGTACCCTAACTTAATTACTGTAATGATAGTGCGGTTAAGATTTTCAGTGTGCTCTCTTTTGGACCCCACTGTAATTATGTGCAATAAATGTGCATTTTTCCTTGCTTGAACAGGGACCTCCAGGTGAAAGCGGAAAACCAGGCCCTAAGGTCAGGCAAGCTTTTTCATTATAAGTCAGGACGCTCTGTTCTTAGTAATAAGCATGATAGTCCCATCCCGATAAATAATGCTATCTGAGCAATGCTCTCGTCAGCTCTTATTACTGAACAAGCTCTGTGTGTTCTCAACCAAAGTCTGTTAGATAATCATCCCTGCTTCCTGATTGGTCTGCCCCCCACCCACACACAACATCCCCGCCTCCTCATTCACAATGTTAGGAAATTATTGCTGTCAGTCAAACCTGGTGGGTGGAACTTCAGTCGTCCCCTTCCGCTTGCTTTGATGCCCCCAGAGCTTTATTTTTACTCCTGCGAGTAAATTAATTAGTCTTTATTAGCATTGTACTGATGGAGAACATCTGAGCTCTTTTTGTTATTTGCCCTGTAAAAATTGTGGTTGCGAGTGGCTGATCATTTGTGAATTTGCGCAGGGGGAGATTGGAGAAAAAGGCCAGAAGGTACATTCATTTCCAGATTGGAGTCAACAACTGTTTATCTCAGAATGCTTTACCTTCTTATGATTTGCTTATGTGTTCTGTTTTAGGGAGAACCTGGAAATGGTCACCGTGGGCCAATTGGTCAGGCCGGCCCACCAGGACAAAAGGTGCTTCGTCAATACTGTGAAATTCATTTTCATTCCCAGTTGGGGAGTTTAATGGTCGACATAGAGGAGAGAATACAAACATAAACCCAAACACAGCTAATAATAGATGACTTGTTGCTGATGTTTTATGCACTTAGGGTGAGCCTGGGGAACCAGGACCACCTGGAGCACAGGGCATTCAGGGTATCCGTGGCAACCTTGGCATCCCTGGGTCACCAGGTCAAAGAGGTCAACCAGGTGACCCTGGAGAGCCAGGTAGAACGGTAATGATCAACCCATTCTATATGTTAAATCATTTCCTTATAGTTATGACTATGTTGATTTAATCACATTTTGCAGTTTGAATGCGAAAAATTAGCTAATGCGAATTAGCTAATGAATAAATTTGGATGTTTTTACAGGGTGATAGAGGGAGACGAGGAAAGAATGGCTCACCTGGCACTCCAGGTGCAATTGGTCCCCCTGGACAGCAGGTATCACTGCTGCATTCACTCTGTATTTCAATACATTTACTCTGGATTTTAGTAACAAATGAAGGGTTAATGATCTTTGAACATACTGTTCTTTTTACAGGGTCCTCCTGGCCTCTCCGGGGTTAAAGGTGAAAAGGTAAGTCATTGCATGTTATGTTAATGCTCAACATGAACAGGTTGAAATGCCCCACAAACAGACACAAACATAACATTTATGAAAAGTTGTATCTGCCATCACCAGGGAGACAGTATCCCAGGGGAACCAGGTGACAGGGGAATTTCTGGGCTCCCAGGTCGCCGGGTAATATTATGATAAATGTTCCTTCAGATATTGTAGGTATAATGTTTATTCCATAATAGAGTTCAGTGTCATTATTGAAGTAAATAAATTATAAATTATAGTGTTAAAACAGTTGCATGATTTTTTTTCTGTGTACTTTAAATGCTTATTAATAACTTCTCATCATTACAAGGGAGCTAAAGGCACTATCGGTTCTAGAGGACCTTTGGGTCCAATGGTAAGTCGTGTGTGATTCTATAGACAATATTGGTAACTCTATGGGGAACAAATATTTAGCATTAACTATGACTTTTGCCTCAATAAACTCCTAAGTTCCTTCCTAATTAATAGTTAGTAAGGTAGTTGTTAAGTTTAGGTATTGGGTAGGATAGGGATGTAGAATAAGGCATTATGTGCTTTATAAACAGCCAATATCCTAGTAATATGCATGCTAACAAGCGAATAGCTAATAGCAAGAATTGTTACCTGAACGGATCAACACCTGAAAGAGTAAACGTTGCCAAGTTACTTTTAAAGTTGTTTGTGTCCTCATACATTATTCAGAGAACTGGATTTTGTGAATAACATGCACCATATTTTAGTTAAACACAATGTCTTTCCATCAACCATGGAAACCCAATTACACTCTCACATCACATCATGTCACTAAAATCTTGTAGTCTTGTCCTCTCTTCAACTGTAGTTTCTGAGTATATAGGCAAAAATGGCAAAATACATCTTTTGAATACCTGGCAAAACTTGAAATGATGGAAGTGTCGTGATTCTGTACAAGGTGTTAAGTTCTTATGACCTTTCTCTTTAATTAAGGGTCCTAAAGGCCTGACTGGTGTGAAAGGAGAAAAGGTGAGTTTTCATTTTTAACCCATCTTGGTTTAAATTGAAATCAATAAGCTGTCAAAAATTCAATGTTAAGCTATCTTAAAACTCACTATTTCACTGTTAAAGCCAAAGTGTTGCATTGGAATTCGCTCTCGTCTTCTATTCCTTGATATGAATGGCCATTTTTCTCTGTGATTTTGGCCATCATCCAGCCTCAAAAACGTTATGTCATCCTCCTAACAACAAACAGATTTCTGTGTAAAGAGAATGCAGCAGAGCAGCATCAAAAATATTCAATTGCATTTATGATGATTGGATAGGACTTGTCCCCTTTAATGTCTATGGTGGTTATGGCCAAGCATTGACGGGCTTTAAATGTTAATAGCCAAGACTCTCTGCCAGGATCAGTCTCTGTAGCTCAAAGACATATAGGCAGCTTTGACAGCACTACTGAGCCTCTCTTCTCTCTGCATTGACTGGCCAGATCCTTCTTTTCAACTCTCTCTGCTCAAGCCAATCTTTGAATGTTGTGAACAGCAGTTTCTTCTCACAGACATACACACTCACTCCATCGTCACAATCTGCGTCAGTTGTGCGGTTTTATTTTCGTCAGCGTATGACAGGTTTAAATTTACAATATTGTTTGTAGTGTTGAAACAATACCCCCACAATACCATTTAACAGTCCATCTGAACTGTTTCGAATATAACCCTGATATAACCCTGATTTACTGACAGGGTGACAAAGGGGTGCCTGGTCACAGAGGAGACAAGGTAAGGACAGCATATAAGCATAGATTGAATACCTGTATGGTGTGTATTTAGATTAATTTACCAACTATCATATTGTTTTTGTAGGGTAGCCCTCTGTCCATGCCAGGACCCAGAGGATATAAGGGTCTAAAAGGAGAATCAGTAAGATTGCTGTATTTATGTATAAGTTCATTTCATTTGTTAACTACATTAGTTAACCTGAACTAACAATGAGCAATACAGCATTTATTTATCTCAATATTTAAGACATGTTTAAAATCAGTATCTGTGTCTGCACTGCACTGTGAACTAACATGACCATTTTATTAACAAAAGTTAATCAAATCTGAAATATATTACTCATTGTTCTTTCACAAATGTTAACAAATGGAGCTTGAGTGATCGAATGGAACTCCTCCTACTCTAACCAACTATAGCCTAGTATTTAAACTCATTCAAACTCATGTTCCTCAGTCTGTCGCACAGAATGGAACATACTCTGCAAGAACAAAGACATTTGTTTGTTTTCTCGAGGTGGCAAGAACAAGAACAAAGTTCGCTATGGCCAGTACATTCCATACTTCACGAGAAAAGCAGGCGCTGATCATCTGCGTTTCTCCGCATTAACCACGCCCACTTTAAATGTATGACCAATCACACAATAGTTCTCGGACACCCGCAAGAAAAAAGTTCTGCTCAGGCAATTAGTGGAGAACAAGCTGTGAGGACTCCCACACTAGGGACCCTAGGAACGAGAACTTTTTTCTCTTGCGGAGTATTTTGCAGCCTTTACACCCACCTCCACCCCTTCTTCTCCTAGTATCTTCATTATCGAGTATTGGTATTTTGTTACCGTTGTATCTTTTTCTGTAATATATTCTAAGAAACTTTCGTTTTATTATCAAGGCTGGGGGATTATGTTTCAAGGATGTATCTCGAGCTGTCTAGTATGGCAGCTTGAGCATCTTTGACCTAAGCCTTTCATTCTCATGAATTTCATTCTCAAAGTGGTGCTGACTGAAATAAAACTTTAATGTAAAGTGTTAAATTTAAAAAGTAGAAATGACAGATACAGGTTAATGTTGATGTGTATGTCAATGTGTGTCTTGATTTTTATCTGGCAGGGTGAACGTGGGCTTCCAGGATTTGACGGAGATAAAGGAGAGAAGGGTGAAGATGGTCCACCTGGTGCAAAGGTATTTTACACACCGAGTGAAATATACTGTTTAAATGTTCGAGGTCATAATTTCTGAAGGATCATGTGACGCTGAAGACTGGAGTAATGATGCTGAATATTCAGCTTTGCCATGAGAGGAATAAATTACATTTTAAAGGGGTGGTTCCGTTTTTTTTTTTCTTGGTTGTGTTTATGGGGCGCATTATAACATGTCTTAATACTTCTTCTTTTTTTTTACGCTGTATTTTTCTTATATTAGACCTTTATTCCATACCGCTGTGTTCACTGTCCTTTGAACGGCTCGTTTGCTTCCTGCTTCAGAAGCCCAACCCTCCGAAAAACGCAATGATCTTAGATTGGTTAGATGGCCAAATGTAGTTTCATGTATTTTTATTGGCTGAAGTGCCAAGCACAGGTTGTCTGGACAGCGCCACGCTCCTTACCATTACGGGCAGAAGTCACATCTGGGGCAGTGTGTAATAATATTATACAATATGTAAAAATTGTAATAATATTTCACAGTGAGCATAAAATACTTATTTTAAAAAAACATTTAAAATTCTAGAACTAAAAGATTGTAAACTTAACGTATGATGCCTGTAGAGGTTCATGTATGTAGACTATGTAAAGTGAATTTCTAATTTTTAATAGTTCTTTTGTGTAATTTCAGGGGCTGAAGGGTGAGGCTGGTACCAAAGGAGGCATGGGGACTTTTGGCGCACGTGGTCCAGTAGGACAAAAGGTCAGAATTAGCACTACTATTAAGTTTTTATACTATAGTGCTATATGAAACTGCATTTTAATATGGGTTGTTAAGTTTTTAAATGTTTTTTGCTTTTGGAAAGTAACGTTTATTTCCTTAGGGAGATCCAGGGGAGCCAGGAGCCAATGGAGAAAAGGTAGCATGAGTGGTTGGCGTTGTTTCATTAATCAAGTTTGAGATAGTTAAAACATACTAATTGGCTGAGATGTGTTACAGGGACGAAATGGAGAACATGGAGTGGATGGTGAAATAGGTGACAAGGGAGACATCGGCCTGCAGGGCAGAAAGGGGGATCAGGTGAGAATATGAATCATCTGAATAAAATATTAATAATGAACAAAATCCTCTGAGCAACTGAGGCAACTGAGAGGGAGACTACTGTTCCTTAACCTTTCTTACTAACTCCATTATTTAGATGAATGATTAAATAATTAAGTAGGTTGTCCTGTCAGGTTTTTAAAAAAAAGTTGTTTAAAAGCACACACTTTATTCAGGGGCATAGATTGCGATCTCATTGGTTTGTGTGTTCAGGGTGAGAAAGGTGACCCTGGTTTACCTGGAGATGCAGGAATTAAAGGAGAGAAGGTAAGAAGTTTCAATCCGAACTTACTGATTTAGTTTTTGTGTCCTCACTTGTCTGTAACCGTTGCATTGTTCTCCTGCAGGGCTTCAGAGGTTTCTCTGGTCGAATAGGGAACCCAGGACTGGATGGAGGACAGGTGTTTTGTCATTTCATTTTAAATGAAAAACTGGATTAAAGGGGTACTTCAGCGCAGGGAAGATGAATCTGTATTTAAACTGGTCATTAATGTAGTAGAAATGTGAAATTATTTTTTAATTTGGTGCTTTCTAGACTGAGAAAAGACAGAAAACGTATTTTTGTCTCATGGGGATAAAAGACTACAATTCCCAGAATGCTTCGCTGCCCTACGAGGCCACTCCTAAAGCCACCGCTGCTAGATTACTGAATCATTATCACAATCATTCTAATATACTCCAGGCTTTCTACTGATACAAAGCCATATGCTAATCGCTGAAGTAACCCTTTAAATAAACCACTAAGAACAGTTATTTTGACTGTAAAACACAGGGGGATTCTGGGGACCCTGGCAGGCCTGGCATCCCAGGACTAAATGGCATCCCGGGACGAAAGGTGAGTCACTACAAAAACAGATATCCTAATCATCATCATCATGGAAAGTTGAATATAAGATTTAATTTTTTTTGTATGTTTAGGGTGAAAAAGGTGATAGTGGATTGAATGGTCTTGATGGAGCTCCTGGACAGAAAGGAGAGAAGGTATACTGACACTGTAAAAATTATCGCACCATTGTTAATTAAAAACAAATAATAATAATTTCATTTATTAAAAGAAGAGTACAAAAAATGAGTCTCCTTTTACTCATCTTCACATCTTTCTAAGTTTGAACACAAATAGAGATGCATTTAATTTTCCGATCAAAAGCATATTGCAATCAGGAGCTGTCAAGCTTCAGACTAACAAGCACATAAAAGTTTCTTAAAATTAAACTATATGACTCATGCGCTTTATTTAAAGCCTTCTGATGTGATGCGATACATTTGTTAAAGGAACAGACCGGAATGTATGTTGTTACAAATGACTTGCCCTCTGTTGTAATCAAATTTGATTTAAGGCTTTGCTTATTCAAACTTATCAAGGAGGGATATTAACTTTAAATGAAAGTAAAAACATTAAAAACATTTTTGTACATTGAAATAAGGCTGAAAAAGAGAAATATTAGGTGTAAACCATAAATTAAATGAAAATTAGAAATGGCACCTTGGCAACTAACTGAAAAAATTAAGTTCACTCAAATTGGGCACAATGTATTACATAGATTTGACGGATTTCCCTTATTTATTTTTGATTTGTTTGTCAACGTATTGTTCATTGCGTTAAATTTTATTCTTAATGGGAATGTCCATAAAATTACTGGATAATGTCCTGGTAATATTTTTTTTACATCATTGAAGCACAAAAACTACTCAATAAAATAAGTAAATTAAACACAACTATTAATATAAAAATAAAATCTCATTCTAAATGTTAATTAAAAATAATATAGTCTATAAATAGTACTAAAACAACACTGTTATCATGTCAAGATCAGTTACAAGACATATGAAAACCATGATTGACACCATAGTCAAATCACATTGTGTCATATTTGAATATGTGCAATCTTTTGTCCTTATAGTTTTCAATTTTATGTATTGAACTAATTCTCCTGCAGGGTGCGACTGGTTTTAATGGTTTCTCAGGTTTTAAGGGATCTCCTGGTACACCAGGAACTAATGGGGCTCCGGGTCGACCTGGTCCAGTTGGACCCAAAGGTGAAGTGGGACCGAAGGTACGAGTCTGCGAGTATATGAGCTTTCCATATAAAAACAATAATAGAATCGAATTCATTATTCCTTTGTGTGTGTGATTCATCAGACCTTATACAGACAGATGGATAAATAGTCAAACCAGTGTAATTATGGGCATCTTCATACCTCACTCATGTGGAGGAACCGTGGAGGAGGACAAGTCCCTAATTAACTCAAGGAGAGGGAGATAGAGAGATGGGGGGTGGGAGCTATTTCTGCTGGGATGAAGATTTGAGCTATCAAACCAAACACTGCACTAAGGCCGCCTTTAGCCACAATTAAGCATCTCTTGATGTTTATAGGAATGGAGAGGGTTTGGCAAACTGCTCGCATGGACAGAGTCTCTTTAGTAAAGGTAAACTGTACTCCAGCACAGAATCAGCTTAAAACATTAGGCAGTTTCTGTGAGATGAGAAAAGGTTAGTTTTATACAATAGTTTTATATTTGAAAAGTAATTATGTGTTAAATGATGTTAATGAAGTGTGTGTGTCTGTGTGTTGGCGGAGGTGTGTCTTAAACCCTATGTTATATTATGTTACAAATATGGCAATATCTGAAATCCTTGTTCTTGTTGGGATGTTTTGTGACAAGGAAAACTGCTTATAAATCACATATAATGCAGATTAGGTAGTTTTAGGGGTAGGAAATATAGAATATGCAGTTTTCTACAGTATAAAAATCATTGTCTTAGGAAAGACCCCATAAAACATTGAAACCTGTTGCTAGTTGCAGTGTGTTGTTGTTGTTGTTGTTAATAATAATAATAATCATACAACTATTATTAATAATTATAAAAATACTATTACCATTTTTAACTCTTTTCGTTATGTTAATAGGTAAATTATCATGTATTTATAGTATTTATAACAAGAACAACAAAAATAGTTATTATTATTATTGACGTTATTTTATTATTATTATATGAATGTATATTGTATTACACTTTTCACTCAAAGCGCTTTACAAGCAACTGTAAACATATCAAGTATGATGAAATCAATAAAACAGTACATCACACAATTTTCTAAAACGTGTCAAGCAGATATAGTTCATAGTAAAAATATGCATCTGCTTGTGTCTGACTCAACAGTCCAAGCAGAGTATATTGACATTTAAGTAGACATTAATGTTTAACCAAAATTGACTGTGGATGTGCTGTAGTAATGTTTATGGTATTGTATTAATCTGGTGGTTTTCCATTCTAAAACAGGGCCAAATAAATTTCTATACTAATATATTTCAGTTGGAAATAAAGTAGGAAAGATTGGTCCAGGGTTAATGGCTGTTTTGTGGTGACACCACCATCCTTTTATGTATTACTACCTTACTAAAAATGTTTGATAATCTTTCCAGGGAGAGAAGGGGAGGAGAGGCAGAGGAAAGGCCTGTCAACGGGGACCCCCTGGGATTCCTGGCCTCAGAGGCCTGGATGTAATAAAGAATCTGCACACTATATATAATTACTATATAATAACTATATACTCACTCTATTATGGCTTTGTCTAGTCACAACCATGTCTTCTATGCAGGGGGAATCGGGAAACTTTGGCATGAAAGGTGAAAAGGGGGAGCCAGGACTCAGTGTATGTTGACAATGGCCTCTTTCTATGATATATTTAGTATTATGGATTACGAATACTATTTCTGTGTTATGAGAAACTTTTTTAAATGGTTCCTTTTGTTCCAGGTGGAGGAAGTGAAGGATCTAGTGACAAAGGAGGTGGTTGAGAAGTGTGGTGAGTGTGTGTGGGAGGGTTTACTGCACACAAAAGCAAAAGCTGCAAGGATATAGCAGTGGTGTAAAGTATTTGAGTAAATGTAATTAGTTACTGTACTTAAGTATCTTTTGACTACTTGTACTGAGTATCAAAGATATTAGCAACTATACTCTTTACTTGACTACAAGTAAATATACTTTTTACTCCAATACATTTGTGTTAAGTAATGCAGTTAAACATTACATTTTGCATGGCACCTAACTTTTTCTGCAGCATTTTGTTTCTGCACTAAAGAAGCGATATTGAAGGGCATTGAAGGTAATATATATTGTGTGTTTTACCTTTACTCTCCCAAACATGTCAACAAGGCTGCTTTACATGAATGCAGGTGCTTTAGCAGGGAGTTGACGAGTCACAATTGAGTCACATGACTGCAGCCGGTGATGAGACCAAAACCAGCACATCCAGTGCAAGAAGGCTTTGACTATTTCATTTTACTTAAAGGGTTAGTTCACCCAAAAAAGGAAATGTATGTCATTAATGACTCACCCTAATGTCGTTCCACACCCATAAGACCTCCGTTCATCTTCAGAACACAGTTTAAGATATTTTATATTTAGTCAGAGAGTGTATGGAAGTGTATGCACACTATACTGTCCATGTCCAGAAAGGGAATAAAAACATCATCAAAGTAGTCCATATGAGACATCAGTTAGTTCATTAGAATCTCTTGAAGCATCGAAAATACATTTTGGTTCGAAAATAACAAAAACTATGACTTTATACAGCATTGTCTTCTCTTTGTGTTCAAACCTCAAATAAAGATTCAAACTGTCATGAATCAGTGTATTGATTCATGATTTGGATCGCGTGTCAAACTGCTGAGATCACGTGACACTGGCGAACCGAATCATGAATCAATACACTGATTCACAACCGTTTGAATCTTTATTTGAGGTTTGAAACAAATCTGGAAGAGAAGACAATGCTGAATATAGTCGTAGTTTTTGTGATTTTTTTTGGACCAAAATGTATTTTCGATGCTTCAAGAGATTCTAATTAACTAACTGATGTCACATATGGACTTTGATGATGTTGTAATCCCTTTCTGGACATGGTCAGTATTGTGTGCATAGTCTGCATACACTTGCATACGCTCTCAGACTAAATATGAAATATCTTAAACGGTGTTCTTAAGATGAACGGAGGTCTTACGGTTGTGGAACGACATTAGGGTAAAACATTAATGACATCAATTTAATTTTTGGGTGAACTAACCCTTTAACATTATTTAATTGATCCGCTATATTGACGAGACCTTTTTGAAGGATATTGGCTCTTGAGCTTAACTGAGACTTGAGAGTTTGTAGATGTTTAAGAGGCTGTTGTGTTGACCTTGATTTACTGCAATTTAGGGGTGTTCAGTTTTATTTAGATTTTAGAAAATAAACATGATTTATAATCTCACGAATCAATTGTTTCTTATTTTCACTGGTATGTCTCTCAGGTATCGAGGACTCTTTACACCTCTGGGATATAGACATGGCAAAAATGTGTTTCTTAGTATGTTTGTCTTGTTTTCCATTACAAATATCCAGCTTAAATGTATCCATTCTTAAATCAAGATACATTTAGGCTACTTAAGAAGGAAAATTACTCAAGATTTTAAGTTGATGCTGTAAAAATATAATCTTGCATAGTCTCAAAAAGCATAAACTCACTTAATTGGTATATTTTTTTCAGAAAAGAAAGAGTCATTTCTCAAGGAAATGCATCTTGATTTAATAATGTTTAGGTATTTGTATAAAAAACAAGCCAAAATCACTGAGTAAAATGTTTGCAGTGCATACAGTCTATATCAGATCACCTCTAATTTATACATAAAGATTTTTCTGGATGTTTAAATGTTTTGATTATGCAGCTTCAGTGTTGTGTCGGCTATACAATTACCGCCAAGATATACAGCAGATACTGTTTGTCTATTCACATTAAATTAAATATGCTGTCTACCCACACTAAAATCTATTCAGTTGTGCAATGTACTGCTGTCCATTGAAGTGAAATGATGACTGAATAACCTAGCTTCATTGACACTTTATTTTTTAGGTGCTTAGAAGTGTGTGATTTTGTGTATTTGTGTGAGATTGTGTCTCTCAGTATATGTGTTTGGAGGCCCCTGTTGTGAAGACCTCTGGGCCCCATGGGTTCCACCATCTGTTGTGTTCTAGTGGGCTCTCTAGACAAACTACAGAGGACTCCATGTTCAGAAGTCATTCATTAATTCCAAAACCAAATGAACAAAAAACTGATTTTTCAAAAAACTGAAAGTTTCAGAATTTTATTGAAGTAATGACTTCTTTGGCTAAACCCCATCCCCACCCTCGCATTGAATTACTTTCCATTTGAATGAAAATTACATGAATTAATGATGTTGATCCATAATGAAATTTGCAAAAGTCATAGTCATTTTCTTTACCAAAGGAAAGGAAATACTCCTGATGGTGAACACCAATGATCCAGATGATGGGAGTATCCTAAGAGAAGACAGAAAGGCGGATTCTGCCTCTCGGTTCTTGCTCACCCACCCCAAAGTGTGGGATGAAGAGTTGGAGGATGAGACCACTACAGTTCATCCTGCTGTTTCAGAGTCTGAGCCAACATTAGCATATGGCAACGTTACAAGTAGGTATATTCCTGCTTTGAACCAATATGTTATAACATGGCTTCTCTCTTATGATATCATGCCGTTATTTTGTCCTTGGGCCTGGAAGCGTTTAGATAGGGAAACTCTAATTTTATATAATCAGTTTAATATTTGTGTTGATTAACTGTACATTCTGGGGTCTTATAAACATTAGACCTGGAAGCCAATCCTGTTATGTTGAGATCTGGCATCATTGTAGATGAGTTAATTAATCCATAAACACCATTTAGCTCTTCTTTACCTGATGGTAAACAAGAAATGGTTACAGGGATTAAGTATATGGAAGTCATACACAAAGGTTCTGCATGGTTTATGTTATTTTAAGCAACAGTCACATGGTATATCTCACTTTTAAAAAAAATCTGCATTGTTTTTCAATGTTCCAACCACATAGTTGCTCCAGGCATCCTGATGTGACCTTGAATGATCAAAAAAAGAGTACAGGATATCTAGCTGCATCACATTATTATAGGATGTACACATAAGATGTGAAATAGAAATGAATGAAAGACTTTTAAGACTATAATAAAGAAAGAAAAAAAGAATAAAGATTGTTCAAAACCACAGTGATGGCTTTAATGTTGCACTTTTGCACATAATTGATCTTCTCTTAATTGTTTTTTCTGTCTGTGTTTGCATACATTCCAGACTGTCAGTCTGCCCTTTGGTGGTAGAGATTGTTAGTGGCTCTTTCTTCAAAAAATCTTTATAAGCGAGTCATTATATCATTAATTCAACTAATTTATTCAAAATGGTTCATTCACCTAACACCTCTACTGAGTCTGTGTGTTGCTCAGAGATGCACAAAATATTCAGTAGGTTTCTTTCTTCTCATTTAATACATCATGTCAAATCAAATTAGTATTTTATTCCAGATGTTGTCCCATGATTATGTTTATGCAATGACTTGTAAAATGTATAATATAAGCTTTTCTGTTGCACTCAGGAGCCAGTACGGAGAGAGATGGAGAGCCGAGAGAAAAGAGACGTGCACTCAAACTCCACTCAGGTGTGTGTAGAGTAAAAGAGGAGAACATCGTCCTCTGCTGACTGCTGCTCCAAGTGCTTTTAATGAGTTAATACAACTACAAAAACAGCTCACATAAGCAATATAGTCCGATTTCCTGCACAAATTAAACCTGGTCCTCGAATTAAAAGGTTTTGCAGTGGAAATGTTGGGTTTATATCCAGGATAGTAGTCCAAAGTACACAGTAATGGCCCTGATAGTAAAATGCAAGGCATAGCCATGATTTTTTTTCATCTCTTTTTTTATTTTATTTCTTTATTTCTCTATTTCTGTCACATCCACAGTGCCATGTGAGACACAGGGAACAGAAACAGATAAGACAAGAATTAAACCACTGATAAAAGTAAAATTCAAATCATCACTCTACAAGTGTGTATAGGCTTGCGTGTATACAAGTGCGTATGTGTGAGAGAGATAGAGACAAAACATTTGATTAACAGAGAAATACAAGATAAAAAATTATTAAAAGTGGAACTACTTTTAGATTAACCATTTATTACTTCTTGTATGCTTTTAGTGATATATGGACAGTTTTAATTTGAAATGGTTATCAATTAAAAATAAATAAATAAAATTGTCATTTCATGCATCGATATTTAAAGTTTAATACATTTTAGATATAGTCTAGATATAGTTTAATACATTTAAGATTCAAATCATTAAAACAGTGTGAATGCTTTATTTATTTAGCTGTAATGCTAACTCCACTGAATGCAGACCCCAACACTGATCTGTGCCTTGAACCCATGTCTGAGGGCCACTGTACTGAATACATCCTGCTGTGGTACTACTACCCCGTGTCAGGAGAATGCCGTCCTTTTGTGTTCGGTGGCTGCGGAGGAAATAGGAACCGCTTCAGCTCCAAACAGGACTGTCAGAGTAAATGCATTCTGGGAAGGAGAGGTAAAGAGCCAATCAGAATTCAGACTTCAGGTGCCAATATAAATGATTAGAGGTGATTATTAGAAAGATGCTCACCCTAAAGACGTGTGATCTTTAAATTTTAGCATAACTTTAAGTGAACCTTTCTTGTCCCCTTTTCTTGTTTTACAGATTCTGGATCCTGAGGAAGAACATTTTGCTATTTTTAACAGCTAAACTGATGTTTATCTCACAAAAAATACTAGTTTTGTATCTTTTTGTCATTTCATATGTTTATTAGTTTATCACAGCTCTAAATGCACTATTAATATAATCAACTTTGTTTATGACCTGCTAACCATAAGGTTCACCATTTTGCACTAATGGTTCTGTTTGTAAAAGCTGTTTTTAAAATATTATGCGAGCTAATAAAACAATGAACTGTATATATTTTTGAATGAGCTATATAGTCATAGGGTTCCCTGTAGGTGGGTGGGTGTGTGCGTGAGAACATTTTCACATCGTGACCTCTGATTTTGGACTGTGTTCTCTGAGCTTGGCCCTGTGCTGTGTATAAATGCTGCCATATTGGCTTTTCTTCAGCAATGTTTGTCGAGTCGTGTCTGGACGGTGTCTCCTGGGGGCAGGCAGAGAAAGTGTGTGTGCATTTCAAGCAAAAGGACTAGATGCATGTGTGGGTGGCTTATGTGTACATTTGTATGTATGTGTATGTATTTTCTTCCTCATTATTTTTACCCATCCATTCTCCCGTCTTAAAAGCTTTACCTTCTGCTGACATTGACTCTGTTCTGTCTTATATAATCTCCCAAGTAACTAAGCTGCTCCCTGTTGCAACCCTAGGTTTCTATCTTTTTACATATGTTCCAGCTGCAGGGGGCCCGTGTAGCAGACCGAAGTCCAATTTAGAGCACATTGAGAAGACTGTGGAACAAGTCAGAAGATAGTGTGTCTAAGGGGATACCTGAGTGAACTTGATTGTGAGTGCACAGATGCCCTTTACACCGGCTTTAACATTTTGTTTTTAAGGTTTAATGAGCTTCCTTTAACATCATATGGAATAAAAGTAATATTGTGCAGTCCAATGCACAATGTTTAGTGTTTTAAAGTAATCATTAATGAAGTCTCCAAGCTTTAGAGCCCATGATAGCAAAACAATCAATCATTAAAAGGAGATGGGAAACTCATTAAACTTATGAGCATGAACTGCACAGCAATTAACTCACAGGGACGTCTAAAAAGGAACACAAATATTTTATGCAGTCATTGACCCTGACAACTGATGAAACAATAAAGCAGACCCAGAAATCTTGTCTTATTAATGGCTAAATACACATGCAGAATAAGTAAATTGCTGCGCTATCCATGGTGCTGAATGCCTTCATGTTGGTAAATTCTCAGCAGCTTATAAGTCTTATAAACATTTTATTTTAAAGTTCTCTGTATATAACCAGCCAGTCGAGACATTGAGTTGTAGGCTATTTTGTATAATAATGCAAAGTAAATTGTGAACTAACAAATAATAATAGTATAGTCAGTTAGTAGCTTTAATAGTAAAAATGTAACCTTTTTAATAAGCGCAATAATAAGCAGGTCGTGATACAAGACATAGCTAGCATCCTAGGTCGTGATTCAGTATATTGTGTACAGAAATTCTGGCACTGGTTAGGACAGTAAGGACCCTTGCTCACAATGGGACTGTCATGGTTGTGTAGTAGTAAGTGCACAAAAAAGGTGGTTCAACTTCAAAACTGTTTAATAACATCCACATGTAAATCCGTATCTAAAAGAGAGCAAACCAAAACATACCATAGACCAGATCTGACAAAGACGATGAGAACACACATGAACTTATATACAACTGAAAACAATGATGATTAAACAGACACCTGAAATTAATGATGAAATCAAATCTGTAACTATGACAACAAACAAGGCAGGGAGAAATGGCCCAAACGAAAAATTTAAAAAAAGGAGTGTTCCAGGCAACAGCCTTGAGCAGGGGCAGATAGGAGACAATCCAGGCGGCGTCGCTTGAGGGAGGAGCTATGGTGGAGAGAATTCCGACACCACCTTGTGGGATGAGCGGAGGTGACGGTGAAGGAGAATGAGTCCACCAAACAGATGAAGAGCTGAAGTTGTGATGTACTGCTGAAAACCTTGGAAGCCTCGACAGAGCTATAACAATGACCCCCCCCCAGGATGTCGGCGGTGCGATGATGGATCCAGGTGGAGACTACAGTCCAATGGAGCCCGGCGAAGTCAAATGGCTGATGGTCACTGCTGGAATCAATGGAGAAAAGGGCCAGGGCGACAGGTCGAGGTGGATAGGAGCACTTTGAGGTTGGAAGCAGAGCTACAGGCTCCTCACGCCCAGGAGTAGGTGGCTCACAGCAGTACCAAGGTTTAGCCACGCTACTGAGAGGAGGCTGAGGTGGTACTGAGGGGCTGATGGGAGACAATGATGACTGGGTTGCAGGAATGGTTGAGGACTGGAGAGGAGACCGAAGAGAAGCACAGGGACTGACAGAAAACATTAAATCCATTGGTGAGGAGGTGGGAGTGGGAGGGGCCACAAGGTCTGATGAAGACGATTCAAATTCAGGCAGAATCAACGGAGGTAGGGAATCCTCTTCTCCAAACGAAAAGTTCTCCAAAGGAAAGTCCAGTGGACACTCACTCAATGGCGGGAGGGTTGGGGGCACTCACTTCCATACCTTTGTATTCCATGAGGACTCCCACGATAATAGATGGTGCAGTCTGCTTGCACACCTGCTCAGACTCGCGCAGCTCCAATTGCAAGGTGATGTTCAGCTCATTCCTGTTGGCGCTGGCTCATTGTCTGCAGTAGGCTTGTGCTATAGCTCTTCGGAGTGGGATTGGGTCTGGCTAGGCACTGGATTGGGAGTGAGGCTGGCATTATCGTCAGCTGGTCCGATGGTCAGCGATGATCCACAGGATACTCAACATTGCTAACGAAGCAGTTAACAGATAGTGCTCTTGTGTGGCGGTGTTCAGGCCGGCATGTAGAAACGCACAGAGACAGTCATCCGGGAAGTTTGATGAATGTGATAGAAAGAGGAAGTCCTCATGGTTCCCTTGCTCAAAGCATATTAAAAAAGGAAAGATTGTCGAAAGCAAAAAATCACACCAAAACACGAGACAATGTGTAGTGTAGATCTGTCTATGCTATACGTTGCAGATCCAATGCTAGCTTCACTTCCTGTCTCCTGAGATACCTTCAATATGATACATTTTTTGAAGTTGTTGATATCCCACAATCCTGTGCTTACCACCTCATTGGTTCTTGTGAAGCTCAAACGTGCTGCGTGACATGAATGAACCTCACTGGTTCTTGTGAAGCTCAAAAATGCCGCGTAACAAATAAGAATAAACCTCAATGGTTTTTGTGAAGCTCAAGCGTGCTGCCTAAAATGAGAATGAACTTCGTTGGTTCTTCCATGTCAAGCAAACATGCTTAATTTTCAGTTTTTCACAACTGATGTGTGAGTTGATTAATGTTTATATGTGAATAAAAGCCTCAATTCAATCTGTTCGTCATATAAAGCAATCGAGCCTCTTCAGAAAATGTGGACTAAACTGTTCAATTTAAATGGATTTGTTTTATAATCACCTTATGAACTTTTTGAAGCGTCGGAGTGGTAGTTGCGTAGCTGTCAATGGAGGGACAGAAAGCGCTCAGATTTCATCAAAAAGATCTTTATTTGTGTTCTGAAGATGAATGAAAGTCTGAGTAATTAATGACAGAATTTTTGGGTCCACTATCCCATAAAGTATTTGCCAAACCTTGCTTGATTTTGCAGTAGATCATTAAACTGTAATGCTGCCTCTGATGTCTTTTGTGAGGTACCTTCATGCACAAAAGCTGCCTACAAAGTCATTGCTCGATAAGGCCAGGGAGGCAACAAGTCAGCTGCCTAAGGTTTTAGAGCCATTGTGAGCATCAGTACACCCTGATTTACACGGTGCATTGTGGGACTTTTAGGGAGCAAACATTTCAGTGCACTGGTAGCAATTGAGACAGCCCTTAAAATGGCTGACTCCCTGATCAGTGCCTTGACTACTGAACCAGGGAGCTGACAGAGACGCACCCATAATGTGATTTTTTCTTTCTTTCTATAATTAGCCTAACATGCTGTCTGTACATGTTTCATTGCACTTATCAAATATTAAGCATAAGGTCGGCTATCTGTTTTATATGACGGTAAAAGCGCCTTTGGTGCACAAGCGCATTAATCATCGCCTCATTTTAATGGGAGGATCCCAATAAATGACGTTATTGCTGGCGTACGACTGCAGCGTAAATGGGCTTATACTAAATGAATGCACATCCAAACACTCCAAACGGATATTATCAGCAGCCAGTCAGATACCAAACCCTCTAAATCACTCTTTTTTAAGTTGACATTGAGTTGTTGACTTGCTTACCTTTTTAATAACACTTTGGATTTACAATCCAAAAGTTCTGGTTGACGAACAGTGCTCCACTTCAGAAGACTCTTCTCATCCAAACAGTGCAGGTAAGGTACTTTTTGCAGTTCAATTGAATCGTTCGTTCAAAAAGGACCATATTCTTCCATAATTTACCCAAAGGTGGTTCCAAACCTGTATGGCATTTTGAATCAGAGGGTGATTCAATAGCTTCAGTCTCTATTGCATTCTTTTCTTTATACAATGAAACTGAATGGTGACGAACTTTCATTCTATCTAGCGACACCCTTTGTGTTCCACGGAAAAAAAGATTTATACCGGTTTGGAACAATATGAGGGTGATTAATGACTGTTTTGGCAGAACTGTTCCTTTACACTATATACTTTTATACAAAGTTTCTTTCTGAAAGTTTTAAATCAAGTAATTAGTACAAGAAATGTTAATCCGGATAGTGTCTCATGTTCTCACGCACCTCCGTTCAACAGGGCAAAACAATGTGGTTCGCGCGGACCCTCCTCGCTCTGGCACTTCTTTGCGCACCGGTTTCCAGCCTCTGCTTACCAACGTACAACCCGGAGTTCAACTTTCTTTGCAACAATAAGATGTTTTCCGAGGCAAATGATAATGGGAAACCGTCGAATTCCTTGCTGGACAGTGTAAACCTCCTGTACAAATCAGCGCACGCGCTTTCCTCTGAGGAGCCGCGAGAGAGGAGGACTGTTCCCGCGTCCAAATACAGATACTTGAGCCAGACACAGCTCAGGAGTAAACTGTACCGCAACAGTGCGAAGAGCGACCGACGCAGCCAGGTCACGCTTTCCCTCGACGTCCCCACCAACATTATGAACATCCTCTTCAACATTGCCAAAGCCAAGAACCTGCGCGCAAAGGCGGATGACAACGCGCGACTGCTGGCGCAGATTGGAAAGAGGAAATGAATATTTTTTCCTGACACTAATTTGACTTTAATATTTGTTTTTGTAACCAACTGAGGCATGTTATATCTAATTTAATAATGTAATTAAAGTTTTTTTCTTTTTTCAGTTGCATAACAAAAATAGCAATACTGAAAATGAATGGAACTTATAGCAGGTGATATAAATGTCTTTAAAGAGTTTGATTTATTAGTCTACCACCAAAACGCATAATGGTTATTGCTAGATTGTACAGGAAGTGATTAAAATTTACTTATTATACCAGTGAGACTGATATGACTGATATGAGATTTGTAATATAAAATGTTAGTAGGTCAATTTGTATGCTCAAGCTTCAAAGAGACAAAGATTGGAGTGTCATATTGCGTCTCAGAGGAAAGTGCAATGCTCTTTCATCTCTTCATATTCATACAATTTATCTAGCCTAATTATTATTGAAAATACTGCTCTATAAGAAAGATACAGGCTTAATGGCTGAAGGGTTAGGATACATATAAAGTGGGTTTATAAAACCGACAGTCGAATATTTTTGTACTGAAAATAATTATTTTTTTCGTTAAATAAATAAATAAATAAATGCAAATGAAAACAAAGTGTCCACTGGAAGCATATTATTTAAATGGGGGATTTTTCTGTATTACGCATATTTCAAAAAGACAGTCTGCTTTCACAATAACCCATACGTTATTGATGCAGGCACACGCAGATAACATAAAACATTATCAATAGGCTAAAGTCAGTTTATGATAGGCTAATGTTTTAATATGATTTACGCTATCAAATTACCGGCGATTTTTGTTTTTGTTTTTGTTTGTCCTTAACCATTATATATATATATATATATATATATATATATATATATATATATATATATATATATATATATATATATATATATATATATATATATATATATATATATATATATATATATGCCTATAGTTTTATTTTTAGTAATATATATAGCAATGTCAATGTATCCATATTTGTAAGTCAAGATTTTTTTTTTTGGGGGGGGGGGGGAGTATATTAATAGAAACTTGATAAACTTACTGTTGCACTTTTTGTTTTATTTTTCTTTCTTTTTTATTGCACCGCATCACCCACAACGTTTTGTAATCATTCCAGACTCAACATTGCTGTGACAGGCTAACAGTTTTGAAATTAAAATATCCATTGATCACTTTGTCAGATAGGCTATAGCCTATACCAGGGCTATTCAAATCTTACCCTGGAGGGCCGGTGCAGAGTTTCGCTCCAACACTAATCAAACGCACTCACCTGTGATTTTCTAATGATCCTGAAGACATTGATTAGCATGTTCAGGTGTGTTTGATTAGGGTTGGAGCTAAACTCTGCACCGGCCCTCCAGGGTAAGATTTGAATAGCCCTGGCCTATACATTTTGGTGAAGACTGGACAAAATTTTCAGATTAATTTTTCAAAGGCTCAGAACATTAAAAGAATATTCAAGGTTAATACAAGTTTAAATAATTATAAATAATTAGCTTATTTAAAATATGACACTATGTTACAAATAATTATAATTCACAAATACAGACTTTTAATGGTGTGTACATTAATTGAATATAAAACTACATATAGGCTAGGCCTATATATATAATTTACACACCATTAAAAGAATATGTGTTTGTGAATTTATATGTATTTGTAACTTAAGGTCAATTTGTATGCTCAAGCTCATAAACATATTTCTATATTTAATTTACAAGTCATAATTCATAATATATAATTTCTAAATCTGGGAAGAAGACGAAGAAGAAAAAGGAAAAGAAGAAGAAGAAAAAGACAAACGCCTGCATCTTAATTTGCATACCATCCATCCTAAATAGTATGTGACATTAGTTATATTAATACTATTTAGGGCGGTAGCGGGGTGGATGGTAAGCACACTGGGATGCAGAGCACCTCTTGGACTTTTAAACATAGACCTTTATTTTGAAGTGTGAATCCAGTGGCGCCACCTCCGCCAGCTCACAACATACGTCACACTAGTTGACGTGGAGGAAAAGAGCGTGAATGATAGATAGTCTGATCATCTCGTTTACTGCTCTTAAACATTCAGCAAAATGATCAAGAAATTCGACAAGAAGGACGAGGAGTCTGGTAAGATCATAATTAAATCAATGCAGACACATTATGAAATATGTATCCTATGAATAACAGCTTATTTCAGTGGGCGAAAAGGATGCCGATTATTATGCTAAGGAAGAGCGTCTCTGCAGGCCACAGCACAACATATGCAAGTCAAAAACTTGTTTAACACTAAAGATTTTTTTACATGTTTCAGTTTTATACTGAACTATAAGTTATGGATTAATTTGTAGTTATGCGGTTTTACCCTGTCCTGCAGCAACGTTATGCGTTTATTTAATCTGTATTCAGGAAGCTAATGTGCTAACAGTTGCCTTTATCTTGATATTAATTTTATAAACTTGTCAACGAAGATTTGCTTCGTGTGTTTTCTCCTTAAGCTTTGTATTCCATATATTTAAAGTGAATTTCTGACTGAAGTTGAGTAAAATGCTGGAAAGGGGCCACATATTGTTCCTATTCTCTTTAATTTTGAGACAATTAATCTATAGTCTTCTGACTGTTCAGATTCAGAAGATCCAAATCTTTGATTTTGTTTACTTCACATATAGGATGTACATTCCATAAATGTAACTAATATTACTGTTTTGCAATGGCAAAGAGCCACATACAGATGTTATTCGTTCTCACATAACTTATGAACACTTTTCTTGAAGAAATTGACTTATATTTTTTTAACACAATAACTTAAAGGTAAAAATGTTACCTGATATTGTATCTGAATGAAGGCACATACCTATAGTTTATTGACATATCTGTTCTCATGCGTTTAGGAAGTGGCTCAAACCCCTTTCAGCATCTGGAGAAAAGCGCTGTACTACAGGAGGTGAGTTTGATGAATTTGAATCATAAAATATCTACTCTTCTCTTTAGTACTGCACTGTACATTACATTGCATGTTTGTTTTCCAAAGGCTCGGATCTTCAACGAGACACCCATCAATCCGAGAAGATGCCTGCACATCCTGACGAAGATCATCTACCTGCTCAACCAGGTATGTGACTATGCTTTTCAAGCAGTTTTCTCTCTCTCTCTCGACTGATTCATGACTTACCTCCTTAATTTTTCAGGGTGAGCACTTTGGAACCACAGAAGCCACTGAAGCTTTCTTTGCCATGACTAGACTGTTCCAGTCTAATGATGTAAGAAACTTTATCTGCAGCCCTATTTATTGTTGTTTTACTAGTGCTAGACAGTCATACGTTTTTTAAGGCAAGACCTATATCAAGGAAGCAATATTGCCAAGATATGCATATTGCATTGTTCAATATAATATAATTAATGTCAGTAAATATAATTTTAATATAATTATTGACAACAATAAAATTATACACAATTTTTACACAAAATTAATATTTATCTTAAACTCTATTATTTATTCTAAATACACTAAAATTACTGAGGCTGTTTTTGAACTGACACAAAGGGGTGATTAACACTTTTCTTTATCAGCCAAGCA
This sequence comes from Pseudorasbora parva, assembly GCF_024679245.1. Taxonomy (NCBI): domain Eukaryota; kingdom Metazoa; phylum Chordata; class Actinopteri; order Cypriniformes; family Gobionidae; genus Pseudorasbora; species Pseudorasbora parva. Next base: position 30,051,594 of record NC_090191.1, on the reverse strand, counting down.
GACAGTTATGCAGGTATAGCTGATAAATCTGTGTATCTCTACCAGGGTTATTATTGTTAATTAAAACTATTTCAAAAATGTTAATTGAAATTAAGCTGATATAAAATAAAATATGAGATGTAAAAATAATGTAAATTAGTCTTGGTAACTAATTGAAATAATTTTAAGTTGAAATAAATAAACAAAAAATAAAATATAGGCACTTAATAGTAGTACATATAGTAGTATTTAAAATATAAAAAAAAGATCAAAACAAAGAATAACAACTGGAGAAATAGAAATAATAAAATATGAATAGAAACGATTTTAGTAAATAATTCATATACATTTACACTAATTCATTTAACGCTTATTTTAATTATTGAGTTGGGGCAGTTAATAATTTAATGCACATAATAAATGGGCTGTTCCTGCCATGAAGCTGCTTTTTAAATGAAAATTTAAATTGTTGTTTTTGGCTCATCTTTTAGCAAACCCTGAGAAGAATGTGTTACCTGACCATAAAGGAGATGGCCAACATCTCAGAGGATGTGATCATCGTTACAAGCAGGTGAGCAGTTTATGTTGCTACAGCATTGCATTTCATATTTTTTGCGGTAGTTACGCTATCGCTGCTATCGGCCAAAAACCTTGTATCTCCAAAAACAGAGATATACTTATACTTCTTGTCAAAGTTGATATTGTGGCTTTATACTGTATATGGTCAGACACTTGCACATAAAAATAATAATAATTATTTTTACAAATGAAAAGTGTGTGTATATAACATTTTGTGTTTTTATATTAATGTGACTAATAATTATTATTATGATTATTATTACTGCTAAAAATATTTTTAAAAATAAGAAATATTACAATTACAATAACATTTTCATAATTACAAATAAAAAGAGTATGTCAGAATAAATATAACAATATAATACTAATACTAATTATTATTTTTGTAATATTTTACAGAAAACTTATTTTACAAAAAAAAACTGGTGTGTGTGTGTGTTTATCTGTGATATCAATTTCTTAAAGTCTGTCTTTAATATGAAATATGAACCTCTTGTGCATCCACTGTACGGGAAAAAACTCCTGTACATTGAAGAAAAACATGGATTGTCCAATGCATTTATAGTTCATTAAGTTTCTTATTATTGATTACCCAAAAGTTTTTAATTCATACTGAAAGCCAGAGGGCGCCCTCGAGCGGAAACCGCCACATTTGCCTCAGAGAAGTAATTGACTTTAGTTTTCAGGAAATCCATGATGTGAAGCTAACGCTGTAAACAGAAGATAGAGACGCTTTGATTAAACATGACGACAATAAACACGACTGCAGCAAAATATGGTGTATTTGAGTTCTTCAAGCCGTCAAGGGTATTTTCATAATAACAAAGTGTATTATAATGCGGTGCTGATTGAGATAGAATGCTATAAAAGAACGCATCGTCTGCCTCACTCTGATGAGAAGCCACATCAGCTCACAAACACTCGCCTGACGATATGAAGTGAGGTAAAACATGTTATTAAACGTTGTCTTTAGTTGAAAAGGTTTATGAACGCTTCACTAGTTTGTGAAGAGGTTTGACTCGTGTTGCTTTTTCAAACGCACGTTATAAGCGACTCGCAGTCTTTCAGACGGAGCAGCGTTTATCACAGAGCCTCTCTTCGCTAACACACTGGGCATTCATTTATTTAATTCAAATCGCAGCCTTTGAGCTTTCATAATCGCACACAAGCCAAATCGCGATTGCGGTTCGATTTCGATTAATTATGCAATCGCCCAGCGTCTCTACTTATACAATGGCGGACTGTAACGACCATAGACATCATATAGATCATATAAACCTATGATGTGTATGGTAATGACACTGCCAACACACATTTCCATACAATCAGCTTGGAAAAGTGCATGTACCATTATATGACCCCTTTAACATTTTACCAAAACCAATATGGAGATACAAGGTTTCTTCCCGACTTCGACAATGTACTATTTATAATATATGTGGTAGAGTAACATTGTAAATTTTACGTCACTGATATTACCTGAAAAATGCTAATTAATGTTTTCTTTGTGTCTTAGCTTGACAAAGGACATGACTGGTAAAGAGGATGTTTACAGAGGCCCAGCAATCAGAGCTCTCTGCAGGATCACTGATGTGAGTCTTAACTTATTGAAAAATCATTTGGTTCTGTGCAACAGTCATTTTTGTGTGAAAAAAATAAGTGAGAAATAATTTATAAGTGGTGGAACTGATATAAATGATCCTTTCAACTGCTGCTTTCCTCTTGTCCATCAGACCACCATGCTGCAGGCTATTGAACGATACATGAAACAGGCCATCGTGGACAAAGTGCCCAGCGTGTCCAGCTCTGCTCTGGTCTCCTCACTGGTAAGATCCCAACCTAGTGGCCAGTGTTATTTTAGTAGTATTTATGTACTATTATATTTTATAATGGCATTAAACCAACTAGTATTAGCCAATCACTAATTTATTACACTTAGTTCTGGATAATTTAGCTATACTCGTTGTTTCTGTATTTGTTTTTCAGCACATGGTGAAGATGAGTTTTGATGTGGTAAAGCGCTGGGTCAATGAAGCTCAGGAGGCAGCTTCAAGTGATAACATCATGGTGCAGGTTAGTGAGATGTTTGCATCTATTGTCTTGTTGGTGAACTGTCTATCTTTAATAAAATGGGTGTCTTTGCACAGTACCATGCTCTGGGTCTTCTGTACCACTTGAGGAAGAATGACCGTCTGGCTGTGACCAAGATGCTCAACAAGTTCACCAAATCTGGCCTCAAATCCCCATTTGCTTACTGCATGATGATTCGCATTGCCAGTAAGCTGCTGGAGGAGACGGAGGCAGGGTATGTGTGTTGCACATCAGCTTTTTTAGGCTCTTTTAGGTGTTATTCACATGCAGTGTCTTGTCAGTTGGCCTTTTTAGGGCCAGATTTACTAACAGCACCAGTGCAAACCCTCTTTTGGCATTAAAAAGTAAAGACTCACAGTGAAAAATTAGCACTGAAAAGGCATTGAGGCATGGAGTTATTTCTGCCACTAAACTTATTATATATGTGTGTGTGTGTGTATGTGTATATATATATATATATGTATATATGTGTATATATATATATATATATATATATATGTATATGTATATATATGTATGTATGTATGTATGTATGTATATGTGTGTGTGTGTGTATATATATGTGTGTGTGTATACACACACACACACACACACACACACACACACACACACATATATATATAATGTAATTATGTTTGCATGTTTTAGGAGTTTCCCTTTCAGATGCAAAATTTATGGGAGCAGAGTATTTAAATTAATCATGCAAGGTTTGCACTGGTATGTAATTAACTGGTATTTGCTCCATTATTTACTGCCTAAAGAAAGGATGCCTTCAACCAGATGATAATTTGCGCTGCTCTTGGTAGATTGCGTTGGTCATTATGGAAATGATCAGGCTGCATCAGGTCACGCACAGACCTCCACTCCTATCGGGGCTTTTTGGGAATTGTGTTCTCATGCTAGTTTGACCTGTTTAGTAATTCTGGCCCTTAGTCTGTCTACATTTTTTTTAACAGGCACGATAGCCCGCTGTTTGACTTCATTGAGAGCTGCTTGAGGAATAAACATGAGATGGTGGTTTATGAAGCAGCATCCGCCATCGTCCACATGCCCAACTGTACCGCTCGTGAGCTGGCTCCTGCTGTGTCCGGTTAGTCTTTTTACTTTTTGCTGCTACCTTTTTGCTTTCTAACCAGTGCACAAGACAAAGTATATCATTCATTTTCTTTTTCTCTATTACTTTACATAGTTCTCCAGCTGTTTTGCAGCTCTCCCAAAGCAGCCCTGCGATATGCAGCTGTACGGACCCTTAATAAGGTTCGTTTTTCCTGTCGGTTTGAACAGGTTTCCATTTGTTAACTGTTGTATTAAGAACTACCACATGGAGGCACCAAAGAACACATTTTTATGTTCAAAGTCACTTACCATCACCCTTTTATCACAGAAATGGTGCAAAATTGAGCTCTTTTTCACACCAGTGTTATTTTAGGATAATTGATATATGGTTAGTTATACAATTCTTTTTATTTTGAATTAGATTTTGCTGTTTTTTTATATTTAATTTATATTTTATTTCTAGTAACAAATGTTTTTTTTTTTATGGTTTTGGTTTTAGTTATAATAATAACCCTGGTTTAAACAGGTGGCAATGAAGCATCCGTCAGCGGTGACCGCGTGCAACCTGGACCTGGAGAATCTGATCACCGACTCCAACCGCAGCATCGCCACCCTGGCCATCACCACCCTGCTTAAGACCGGCAGCGAGAGCAGCGTGGACCGTCTCATGAAACAGATCTCCTCCTTTGTGTCCGAGATCTCGGATGAGTTCAAGGTGACTTCATCACACAGAGAGCAAAATAATTAAATGAAAGAAAAAACATTTGTTTTAGATGCATATTCGAGGGTGTTTTATTAATTTGTGCACATTATCCCATAGACCAATCATTTAAAAATATAATGTTCCAGTAAACAATGGTTTCCTAACTAAACAATGTGTTTTTTTCAGGTGGTTGTGGTCCAGGCTATCAGTGCTCTGTGCCAGAAGTATCCCAGAAAGCATGGAGTGATGATGAACTTCCTTTCAAACATGCTTAGAGATGATGTAAGTTCATTCAAGGTCCAAATTCTGTTAAGCTGGAGTCTTGTAATCTCTCTTAGTCTTTAGGATACTCTTAATACACATTTTACTCTGTATATATGTAACAGTTTTGAACATAGATCTTGCTGTAAAAATTGTATTTTTATATAAGAACTCATTTTTATTATTTTATTTTGCAGGGTGGCTTTGATTACAAGAGAGCCATCGTGGACTGTATCATCAGCATCATAGAGGAAAACCCAGAGAGTAAGGAGACAGGCCTGGCTCACCTGTGTGAGTTTATCGAGGACTGTGAGCACACCGTCCTGGCCACTAAGATCCTCCACCTGCTGGGGAAAGAGGGGCCACGTACCCCCACCCCCTCCAAATACATCCGTTTCATCTTCAACCGTGTGGTGCTAGAGAGTGAGGCTGTGCGGGCAGGTGAGTAATCATGTATGACCTTTGACCTGTAAAACCTGCTTGCAATGACTTTCTAAACCTGCTCGTGCCAACTAAAGATCTCAGGATGCGTGTGTTTCTACAGTAGTACAGTACAGTAGTACAGTTTTTTGGTTTGAGTGCCACACGTGTCCAAATAATGAACTGCTGTCCGACTGCAAGTTGTGGTAAATTAAAGATACACAATTTTATCAGATTAAGAGACTGAAGCACTATTTGCACGGGATTAGTATTATCTAGGGACCTCTGTGAGTTAGAAATTACTCCCCCCACAGTTTAGCGTGGCGCATTCGCACGGCGTAAGCAAAGCCTGTGATTTTACTTGAATTTACTGACTTCTCCTGGATATGATGTCTAGCTGTATGAAATCATAAACAGGCATCAATAAGTTATTTATTACATCAATAGTAATAAATAAACATAATTTCGTTCAGTTAGATAAGACGCCATGAACTGAGCACAGACGACAGCGGCAGGAGTCAGATTTAATTTATCACGAGTGAGAAGCTGATACACCGCAGACGATTCAGTTTCAATGCTAAATGTAAAAGCGCCCATTTAAACGAGCTTGTCATTGTCCTGTTCTGTTTTTTATTAAGAATAGTATTTATGTTCATATTAAACACACCATTCAATCAGTTTACTCCCAAATTGGTACTCATTCTAAAGTGAAAGTATAATCCGTGCAGCTGCACGGGAATTTATAACGGTGCGCATTATGAATGCAGACTCCATTCTTTGTGAAAGATAAAGATAGAAATGCTCACAGGAAGAAAAAAAAATCTTGCAAAAATGATATATACGATCGGCCTAATCCTGGCCAAATCAGAGATGTTGATTCGCATAGGACTATTATCACAGGACCTCTGTTTGGCGAAATATGGTAGGTAATTTGCGGGGGAATTTTTACTTTACAAATTACAGACATGGCCGATTCGCACGGGATTAAGATCACAGTCATTCTCTGCAATTATTACAAATCACCAGAGGTCCCCAGATAATACTAGTCCCGTGCGAATAGGGCTTAAGCTGAGCGGTTTTAGGATATTTAAGCGTTCTTCTGCTTACACTCTCCTCGTGTTTTTCTTCAAAGCTGCGGTAAGTGCGCTGGCCAAGTTTGGAGCTCAAAATGATGATCTGCTGCCAAGTGTCTTGGTGCTGATGCAGAGGTAGGCCTTTACTGGCAGAAAGTGTGTGGGGGAGTGGGTGACTTTATATTGGTTATTTGAGTTTGAAAATGAACGTGTGTGTGTGTGTGTGTGTGCATGCATACGTAGACCTAAAATCAAACAAACTTATCATTGGAATAAAGATTATGCAAAGGGGAGAGTATTAAATGCCATTAAATTTTTTAACCTATTTTATTTAGCTTATTAAGCTATAGCTACTGTTCTCAGTGTTTTTTGAATCACTTTTCCATACATTTGTGTACTAAAATTAAATAAAATTGTCATGTTACTTATTGCCAATCTAAATGCTAAATGCGTTAATATGCGATTTACTAAAGTGTGTGTGTGTGTGTGTCTGACAGATGTATGATGGACAGTGATGATGAGGTGAGAGACAGAGCCACATTCTACATGAATGTCCTTCAGCAGAAGCAGAAGGCCTTGAATGCCGCATACATCTTCAATGGTGAGGTTTTGTTTTTTGCATTAGTGGTTTTGAGTGGGTTTCCATTGTTATTCATAGTTGTTGTGTATCTGATATGCATATTGTGCATTAAAGTAGTGTCATGACTGAATAATGGTTGTTGAACCATTTGTGCGCAGGTCTGTCCGTATCTGTTCCTGGTCTGGAGAAATCCCTCCACCAGTACACACTGGAGCCCTCTGATAAACCGTTTGACATGAAGACCGTACCCTTGGCTACCGCGCCCATCACCGAACAGAAAACAGGTGTGAATGATGTATTCTCATAAAAAAACATTTACCGGCTACAATTATTTGGCATGTGATTTAGATGCTAATCTTCCTTTATCTTTAACCTTTTTCCCCGGGTAAATCGCAACGCTTACTCAACTGCTCAAATTCCACAAGTTTACTTTATTTTTCTCCTTCGTGTCAGAAATCGCACCTGTTGCAACAAGCAAACTACCTGAAAGGCTTGCACCTTCACGCCAAGACATTTACCAAGGTAAGGCGATTAGCTAATTAGCAAAGCAATGTGAGCAGCACTGTTAAACTAGAATTTGAAGCAAACTGTGCCAAATTTTTCTCTCTCAGAGCAACTTGCAGCCATCTCGGAATTCAAGGGCCTGGGTCCCCTGTTCAAGTCATCAGAGCCGGTTCAGTTAACAGAAGCAGAGACGGAATATGTAGTGCGCTGCATCAAACACACTTTTGCGAACCACATGATCTTCCAGTTCGACTGCACCAACACGCTGAACGACCAGCTGCTGCAGAAGGTTATGGTCCAGATGGAGCCGTCAGAGGCCTACGAGGTACTACATTACGTACCAGCAACCAGCCTCCCCTACAGCCAGCCTGGCTCATGCTACAGCCTGGTCCGGTTACCGGAGGATGACCCCACAGCAGGTATGTCACACAGAATGTATTTTACTGTGCTGCTTTTCGGTTGTTTTTCTGTGTAAGCGTGGGCTAGATTGTTGCACTCACATCTTTTGCAGCATCTGCAGTACTTAAGTTGAACGAAGTTCAACCTCATCTCTAGATTTTGCTGCTTTTTTCTTTCTTTCTGTCAAGCATTTATGCAAAGTGGAAAAAGTTTAAGCCAAAAAAAGTGTGTGTGAATAGACTACTCACTTTAAGACCAACTCAGTGATGGGGTTATTTAAAGTACTTATGAATGTTAATTTTTTTTTATTGTTTGCATTTGTCTTAGTCTCTTGCACGTTCAGCTGTACGATGAAATATCTGGTCCGAGACTGCGATCCCAACACAGGAGAGCCTGATGATGATGGTTATGATGATGAATATGTGGTATGTGAAATTTTAAAATCAACTCACGGTAACACAAAAAAACGAAGAATTTCAATGGCCATTCCTCACTCTCTCATTTTCATTCTAGCTGGAAGATTTAGAGGTAACTGTCGCTGACCACATACAGAAGGTGTTAAAGCCGAACTTCGGTGCAGCGTGGGAGGAGATCGGAGATGAGTTTGAGAAGGAAGAGACGTTTGCTTTGGCCACAGTCAGAACTCTAGATGGTCAGTTTGATTAATCAATTATAATATCCTCATCAATAAGAATGTAAAATAAATGTTAAGTTTAGTGGCTGGGATGTAGGATGTGAAAATCATCTCTTAATTGTATTTCTCTTCACAGAGGCAGTAAATAACATCATCAGCTTCTTAGGCATGCAGCCTTGTGAACGCTCAGACAAAGTTCCTGAAAACAAGAATTCACATGTTCTGTTCTTAGCAGGTTTGTACCAATTTCATCATTTGTTTTTTTTTGTTCTGCAAGTGTTTTACATACTAATTTTCTGTTTCTAACCTGAATAATGTTCATGTCATTCTGAAGGTGTGTTTAGGGGAGGTCATGACGTGTTGGTGAGGGCGCGTCTGGCTTTGGCTGATGGTGTCACTATGCAGGTGACTGTAAGGAGCACAGACGAGAGTGTGGTCGACGTCATCCTGGCGTCGGTTGGCTAAACAAGCAATGTTGTGAACGGCCTGGTCAAATGCCAATCAATCTGGGTCAATTTCCTTTTCTATGTATCTATATAGTAGCTCTAATGTTTCACACAACCATCTTTGTGGCTTGCTATGAATTCTGTCTGTTCTGAGAGTTCTAAAATATTGTGCCACTTTAATTCATGTGGAAGAGATATATAATCTTTGTTTCTGGTATTTGAGCTTTTTAGCCTTGTCATGGCTCAAGGGAAACAAACCTTTTCATTTATCACTAATAAAAACAGTCCCTGTAAGAGTACAAGACTTTTTCCTATACAAAACAATTCATACAAATACTTTTTTATTTGAATAAAACCATTCATGCTGTGAACACAAATGTATTTGCAAGTAATGGCATATTGTAGATTATTTGGTGCTATACTTTGTTTCATGCATTTAGAAAACATGACTGGCATACTTTGTGGTTTGTTAAAGGGATACTTCACTGCCTTTTCATATTAAACTATGTTATTCCCTTAACTTAAACGAGTTGATACATCCCTCTCTCGTCTCAGTGCGTGCACTTAATCTCTCTGACACGCTGTGACGATCTGATAGCATTTAGCTTAGCTCCCTAAGCCCAGTTCATTCACTATGGTACCAAACAGAGATCAAGTTAGAAGTACCAAACACCTCCAAGTTTTCCCTATTTAAATACAGTTACACGAGTAGTTGAACGATCAAGTAATGGTGACAAAAAACGTGACGCGTTTCTAATCGGATTAAAAAGGAGAACTATAATGTATGGCGGATTAGCACTTCTGAGAGTACTTCGGCTCGGCGCAGTAAAAAGTCCCGAAACATCTTTCCTCACACCTCCCCCTCACTCTCATTTCTGTCAATAGGGAGATGTGAGGGAAGATGTTTAGGCCGGGACTTTTTACTGCACCAAGCCGAAGTACTCTCAGAAGTGCTAATCCACCATACATTATAGTTCTCCTTTTTAATCCGATTAGAAACGCGTCACGTTTTTTGTCACCATTACTTGATCGTTCAACTACTCGTGTAACTGTATTTAAATAGGGAAAACTTGGAGGTGTTTGGTACTTCTAACTTGATCTCTGTTTGGTTCCATAGTGAATGAACTGGGCTTAGGGAGCTAAGCTAAATGCTATCAGATCGTCACAGCGTGTCAGAGAGATTAAGTGCACGCACTGAGACGAGAGAGGGATGTATCAACTCGTTTAAGTTAAGGGAATAACATAGTTTAATATGAAAAGGCAGTGAAGTATCCCTTTAATGTATTGGATTCTTATTTGGTGAAATATTCCACTCATCAGAACGATCACATCACTCTTTTGCTCAGAATGAGTTGATAAAGCTAAGGTAGGCATTAATGAAGCCTGTGGGATCCTCCAGCTGTGGATAATGACTCACATGCTCATCTAGAACAGATACTGTGGATCTCTGAACTACTTTCCTGTTGGATAGAGAGGGGAAAAGTGGTTATAAAACATTTCTATGTTACAGTGCCCATTTATCTGAATGGATGGCTTAATCTGTCTTTTCTGTTTTTCACAGCATAGCATTTTTATCTTTGCTGTCCTTTTTCCCCTAAACACAGTAAATATAGAACCGTACCGAAATCGTAAACCTAAAATCGTGATACAAACCGAACCGTGAGAAATCTGTACAGTTACACCCCTAGCGTAACGTATGTGAGATGGTAGCACACATTCTGAAAGCCTTTGGCAAAATTCATACGAGCCATTTTAATCTAGAATAATTTCAAAATTAATCTAGATTTAAAAAAAGAAGATCTATACATATGTATTTAGTTTAAATTGAGTTGATAAATATAAACAGACATATACTCACTGGTAGAGCTGGATAAACTGGGGATGTGGATTAACTGGGTCTAGGGGTCCATAAATCATGTGCACTATAAAGATATCAAGTAAATCAGTGATATTCACAAGGAAACATGTTCATAATGTTGTACGCTTTTGCCCAAATTACACACCTGAAGTGATTTATTAAATAATAATCATCCAATAATCACTCACCCATCCTATACTATGAGTGTTAAAATGCTCATCTTGCTGCATTGCCAGTATAATATATTGTAATGTTATGCTAGTCACCTCAAACGGTTATTGCCTGGGGTGCAGACGGGCTAAGCAGCTTCTGCAGTGCTTTTCAATGGATTAAACGACTTAGCCTCAAATGCACTGGCCGCAGTAAATCACTTCCGTCTGGTAGCATGATGGCTACTCCAGCACTTTATACCTCTGAATGAATGGTGTGTGTGTGTACTCACATGGTGTTGAAGTCGAGGTTAGAGCCCCCACCCATCTCTCTCTGTGTTTCATCCTCTGGTTAATGTACTGCAGGACACTGGGCGAGACACAACAAAGTATTGCTAGTGACGGTTATCATTACAAGCAAAGCATTGCAGATACAAGACACTGAAAAGCTTGGACACCTGTCCATGACTAGATTTCCATCGTTAAAGCGAATGCCTGTCCACATGTCCCAGAACTCTCCTTCTGTTGGCTGGGTGTACGGTCCAAACACATCCTTTATTCTATAGGATAAATACATTTAAAATGTGCAATTGAAGGCATTAAGCCACAACCAATAAACTAAACAATTTATGACTGTTAAGTACAACAAATAGCTTGAACTATGTACTAGAAAGCATAAAGCTATAAACCACTCCCATTCCAGACGCTCCACTCACCCTCTAGAGAAAAGCTGGAAGTTTATAAGGCGAGTAAGTACGGGTGAAATGAAGCCAGAGTCCTTTAGAACCTGTAGATGACAAAAGATTAGAAATATTTACTTCCTACCTCTCAAATAAAAACATACGTGTCATTATAAAGTGCCACACTTACTTTCTGAAGAAATCTTGGATAATGAGTCTCAGGGAATATACCTTTAAAGATCGAAAACAAAACAAAAAAGACTTGATTTTCAGTTTTTACATAACGTTAGGAATCTCTATTCAGACACTTGTTGTCTTAAAGAATGTTTTTTTTCCATGAAGATTGAATTAAACTTTAATGTACCTCCATTTGAGAGGCAGAGGCTGTTTATGGTGACATGTCCACTCCTGTTATGGTCGCTCCTGTGTATTTAACTGCATGTGAGAACCACCCAGATCATATTGACAGGAACATTAAGCTGAACAATATCAGGGGATCTTGAAGGATCCTTACGGCTCACCTGTACAGTAACTCAAGAGCTACAGTGTCCCCGTAGTCATGTGACAGGAGGTTGATCCGCTGCTCTGACAGCCCCAAATGAGCGATCAAGGCCTCCACCACACTGGCTTGCTCGAAGATGGAGTAGCGGTGTGGTCGCTGGAGTGTCATCATGAGATGCGACGTTTGTGTGATAGAAATAATGATTCAAATTATTGATATTAAAAGATAATAGTTGTAGAGACTGCATGTCTTTCATCTCACCGGTTTGTCTGAAAAACCAAAGCCCATGAAGTCGAGGGCGATGACTCTGTTAAAGCGTTGAGTCAGAGAATCCCAAATCTACAAAACAACAACCAGCTTTTTAAAAAAACATCAAGAACAAATGCTCCACAATAAAATGCAAAGAACAAAGTATCCAGTCACTGTCCGCTTCCACATTGCATTAAATTGAGTTTATTATTGCTTTTCTGAAATGTTGGTGCAGTTTTATACTGGAAAATGTCTCTGTGCTTATACCTTATACCAGTCATAGCTAGAAGTAGGAAAACCATGAAGCAGCAGGAGGACATCAGAGCTTCCCACAACACCAAGTGACTCTATTAACAAACAGTATAACAATACAATGAGACTATAACTTCACAAGAATATCGTATATATTACGGGAGTCAGCTTGTGTGAAAAAGCCGGTATGATATACCTTTGTAAAAGATGTTATTTCCTCTGAAAGTGAAGAAGTGTCCGGAAGCGCGCCAGGTGTTGAGGGCAGGTGAGAGCTGTGGAGGAGGGATGTGCAGATACACCGCGAGCAGAGGAATGCACAACAGACCCACGTGAAGCCACCACTCCCTGCTCACGCGACGGGCCGACCCGCACTCACTCTCTTTCTGCTGCATACAGGGTGTTTTTATGTTATTGTAATGTATATTGCCGGTATTCCTGTCCCTTACGAAAATGAACTATGGTTTTTACTACAAATGAGCATTCAATTCAAACTTTAGACAAATAATGCGTGCTAGTCATTTACAAGAAGTTACTTACAGGTGAGTCTTGTGACATTCTCGATTCCTGTAGTTTTTCGCAGTGTGTGTCGGTTGTATTTAGCTGGTGGGCTGAAATGTGTGCTGTTGAGTGACATTAAGAGTCTGTCACTGAGCTGTCATCTGCAAAATCCATACATGCATCGCCCTAAAACGGTCTGTCGCGACTGTTATCAAGCGTCATGTTGCTAAGGATCCAAAGGTCTCAGGCTGAAAGTAAAGCTCGCTTACGCCCCTCGTGGAGCGGATGGCAAACGGCACTTAGTATACGGACGCGATATTTTTTCCCGGCAGGATGGTAGGGGAAGGTACTTTTTCGTCTCTGATAAGCTAGAAGGGCTCTCCTCCGATTGGTTATACATCTCACGTTCATGGCAGGCTGTAAACTAATCTGTTTTGATTGTCTTTACAACAGAAGTGAACGAAGTCAATCCAACATAGCCTACACACACACACACGTTTGTTTTTATGACATATGGGGACATTCCTAGGGCGTATTGATTTTTATACTGTAAAAACTGTATCTTCTATCCCCCTACACTGCCCCTAAACCTACCTATCACAGGAAACAAATATTGACAAATAATGATTTCCTGCTATATGGTGCGTTTGAAGCCATAGCCCTTGCCTGTACCAATAAAAGACCTCAAACCAGTCAATACCAATAGTCTAATAAAAAGTCAATATTATTAAACTGCCATAGAAATCAACAGTTTCACAGGTAGTCTAATGATAATGAACAAGTTGCATGTTTATTATGCTCAGTGTCCAGATAGAAATAGTGCCGTTTACTAAACGATTAAATGGGCCAGACAAAATTACTGAGTTATTTATCATGGTGGTATTTACTATAGTGGTAAGATGCATGGCTTCAAGTTTTGATGCAAATCGATCAGAGGTTCGAATCCGCCTTTTCCCACATTCACTCTACTACCTTTTCCCATCACATATCAGATCAGAAAGGCATTTATTTTCAATAAAAATTGAGAAAATTATTAAAAAACGTGAAATAAAGCATTTAACATGTGTTTAATAATAAATGTTTCTAAACAGATGTGCTGAATTAGAGACGATAAAAGTGAGTGGGTCCAATATCATTGGTCTTAAAAAGTGGGTGGGTCTGGTCCCACACACACACACACACAATGGTTCTGACACCTGTGTGTGAACCCTAAAGTTACAATTTTCCACCATGCTAGAGATATTAAATGTTACTTGATTAAATAATTAAAATAATTGCCAGGTAAACTGCCTGCCACCCCCCATTTCAGTATTTGCTATGTTCAGGGAAAAAAGGACTAGGCCTACTGTCAAATAAAACTAAAGAATATAAATAAAGAACCATTAACTTGAATACAAGCAGCAGCACAAATAAATACCGTCAAGCAAAGATACTGATAAAATAAACAATGATTTTCAGGTTTTTTAGGTAGGTCTAACATTCGTACAGAAATTGAATAAAGTAATCAAATGTAAAATAACTAAATATTTAACTGTTTAAATTAAAGATTAATCCTTATTAAACTTACAAAAGCTATTCAATCAAGAGCAGTGAGTGATGTCCTTATCTTTTGTTTTACATTAACCAGACGGCAGTAAAGGCTACTGCCCCTTTAAGACCTAATGCAGGCATATGCTCGTCTTTCTCGACTGCATAAAGTTCTCTTAAGCCATATTCAGACTATTTCTGCTTGGTTACTCATCAAGATGGACATGTTGACATACTTTTTGTGCGAGTTTGTCTGTTCAAGCTTACGATTTGAAAGAGAACTCAATAATATTTTTTCAGATAATTAATCTGCATAAAATGTGCACAGAATTAAATGGAGAATTATTTCCATCGGCTGCAGTCTGCCGGTATTGGCCAATCACAAAAGTCGACATTGCGCTGCCATTATCACAAAATATTCCACAGAAGTTTTTATTATTATACATTACGATACGTTTATGTGGATATTAAATTGTAGACTATTGAGTGGCTAAAATATTTTAATTAATTTCCACACAAAAAAAGTAAACCTAACCATTTTTTCTCCAACTGGAACTCAGTCCCCCCTCGAAATTCACTCCCCAGACTCAATCCCCCCGCGTCCCCACACACACACACACACACTACACACACACAATTACTAGTATGTTTAACATGCATTAACATTGTCTAGCAAGTTTATGCAATGTTAGGTTCACAATAAATCAAATCTGTCATATTTAAATCATACTGTGGTGTCTCTTCTGTGAAATTGGTCTCTTCTATGACATTGTGAACTTGAAATATAAATCTGAACTTCATTTACTTCTGTTGTAAAGACGATCAAAGCTGACAGCTGACAGCCTGCCACGAACGTGAGATATATAACCAATCGGAGGAGAGCCCTTCTAGCCAATAATAGAAGAAAAAGGCGGTTCCTTCCCCTACTATCCTGGGGGGAAAATATTGCATACCGGGCAAACTCAATAATTGTCTGCAAAGCCGCAGTTTCACCCCAGCCGCGGTTTTATCCACGCATGCGCAGTTTCACGTCACGCTGATAAATATAATTTTTAAATCTTTATTCTGTCCTAAAACTATCTATTGATTATTATTTAAAAAAAGTACTCTGGCTTTCCTGAATTAACAAGTTAATTATCTCAGAATTATGAGCTAATTTTTCATGAATAAAAATGTTGCTCTGGTTTTCTGAATTAATGACTTAATTGTCTCAGAATTATCAGATAATTTTTAATGAATAAAACGTTTTTGCTCTGTTTTTCTGAATTAATGACTTAATTATCTCAGAATTATGATATTTTATTCTTCAAAAAAAAAAAAAGTTCTGTTTTTCTGAATTAATGAGATCCCTCAAAATCCTGCTTTTAGCTGGATTGCATTGAAGTAAACATGTCCCACCTTTCAAATTTAATCCGGTTTTATTTTAATTTGGGTTTGAAACATTGCTGCTGTCTTTAAGTAATATAAATGGTATTGTTTTTAGTGCGTCAATTTTGTGCAGACACCAAGAATTAGCTGTTTCTCCAGGATCAGTTTAACCAATAAGGTATGCTTTACGAGCCCGATCTCATGAAAATGCGTATAAATAGTACAAGTGTGCAATATTGTGGAATGTATACGCCAAAATGAGTTTTGGCGTGCATATGGTAGGCTACACAGTTTTTCGTGTGCTTATGATACGCACTTTGACATATTATACGTACGAACCCCCCACCCCACCACCCCTATCCTACCCAAGAGTGTGTCATATGCATGCCATAAAGTGCGTATCATATGCACGCGAAAAACTGCGTAGCATATGCATTATCTCAGTATACTTTCTAGACGATATACATTCAATGTAGCCTAAATTCCACAACGTATACATTCCACAGTCGTACTATTAATACACATTACCATGTGATCGTGTTAAGATGATGCATCTGAAATGCAATCAGGCAATTGTTGAAAATACTGGATCCCCATGGAGTGCAATATGTCAAGCAGATCAGAATGTTCTTTTCTGCTGTCTTGAGGTGTCTGCGCAAAGTTGACACACTAAAAACAATACCATTTATATTACTTACAGACAGCAGTATTTCCCAATGTCTCAAACCCAAAGTAAAATAATACCGTATTAAATTTGAGAGACGGGACATGTTTACTTCCATTCAATCCAGCAAAAATAGAGCTCTTGGCAGGATTTTGAGTGATCTCATTAATTCAGAAAAACAGAACAAAATATTTTTTCAAGAAAAAAAATTCTCAATTCTGAGATAATTAAGTCATTAATTCAGAAAAACAGAGCAAACACTTTTTATTCATGAAAAATTCTCATAATTCTGAGATAATTAATTCTAGATTTTTTTTTCTCAAGTGAATGCAAAAAGCTTCCGCAGATTATTGTTGCTCCTGCTGTTATTTTTTTGCATCTGCGGTTGTCCAGAGGCCTTCAGGCTCCTTTACTGATATAAAACAATGCTGTCATGAACACTTAAATATTTCTAATACGTTTTTTGTTTTTGTTTTCAATGCCTGGAATATAAAAAAAAAAAAACTTTACATAGACATTTCAAAGGAACAATTTTTCTATTAAATTATTAGTCTAAAGTCAAGATAACTAATTCCTCAAGTTGATTAATTTTGCTAGGGTAAATTCATAAACTTCAACACAAATGATAAAACATACTTTTAAACAGGCTGAAAGTGTGAGCATATTATTAATTTGTTGGAGACATAACCAAAAAACTAATTTAATTTACATTTATTACATTTACAATGTACATTTTAAACATTTCATTATTTTACCATTACAGTTGATCACTAACTAATAACTATAAAATCAAACAAATCCAATTACAAATACAGAAAATTGTATTTAATAATAAATTAAATAAATAAAATTGTATTTTCATTCCCTTCCAGTGCCGTAACATGCATCTCAAAGACATAATGACGCAATGTGCATGCGCGGTCAGAACTGCTATGGTAAAACTGTGGCTCTGCAGTCAGACCCTTCTCGGCAAACTGCGTTAGTTCCAAAACTAAAAAGTCCCCATTTATTAAAATAAATGTAGGAAAAAAAAGTAATCACCATCTGATGATAATTAAGGGTATAACAGTAATAATACATTAATATTTAAAAAAAATCAGACGTTGTGGAGTGTGGACAGTGCACTGACATTTTCACTGTCACAGATTAAAATTAAATATATAATTATTATTTTCATAATTTTAATATGCAGTAAATGGTTAAACATTTTTTTTTACATAGGCCTGTGTTTATATTAAAAAAATAAAAAAATAAAAATTAAGCCAAATCTCAAAATTGTCTGTCTCAAGCATGGTTCAATAAAACATTACTAAACCAATGTTACTAATCTGGGTCAGTTTTTATTTACATTAAATTTTAGGTCATTCCAAGTTCAACTCCCATTGAGCCCATTGTTTGACCCTTAAATCCCACCCAGCCTATTTAGATTCATTGAAACTTGTCTTGTTTATTATGGGTTTTAATAGCCTAATACAATTATTATTTTGCTTGATGTAATAATCAGAGTCATGCAGCTTTCTGTGAATAATTACCAGGACAAACAGATAACATGGTTTGGAAACAGCTCTCTTCCTTCCTTCATTAGCAATATGCGTCATGTCCACCAGGCGGGGCTGTAAATGCTGCTTGAATCTGCAAATACCAACACAATAATGACTCGGAATCACTGTTAAATTCAGTTTATGAGTAAAGGAAGATATTTGAATCTTTTGATTTAACGTGATCCTTTATCATTTTGTTCACAATTGTAGATCACGTTAAGATTCAATGATACAGATCATTCAATGATAAAGATCAAAAGATTCATATATCTTCTTGACTCATACAAACCATTCCAAAAGTCTTGTAATATATTTTGTGCAACATTGTGTTTGTATTTCGACTCAACACGTCAGACATTTTATCCGTCTTACCCTTCCAGTTTAGCCACTTAATATCTGGGAACGTTACCATTTTGGGGATTTCCGCCTGGATTTGGCCTACACAAATTGAAACGCTTTCCATACACACATACAGCGGTCTAAGTTGAAAATATTGGTGTCATTTTACAGGAAACCCTTTGAAGTTACATAAAACACTCCTAAAAGTGATAAACATGTAAGTATGTGAAGTCTAAGTTGTAATAAACCTCCAAAAAATTAGGCGCATTCTCCAAGAGGTCCACGCTGCAGCCTGTAGCACAATGACGTACTTGATCAGATCCACCACGTACTGGACGCGCATGCGCGGTGGTTTCATTCACACTGATGCCGTCACATACACATGCGCAGTTGAGAGTTTTGCTGAACTGAATAGATAAATACCAAGCGGCAACCTCCCGCGATCTCTCTTGAAGCCAATACGGAAGTAATGTAAACTGTAATTCCTAAACTGGCCACTAGGGACAGGCTCCAGAAGGGAGCAGAATCTCATTGAGCCCCATGTTAAAATTCTCAACTTTAAAGCAGAAAAAAACATGTTTACAGCCTGGTACAAATTGTGGTTTTGGCTTATAAGGCTAATTTTAATCTTCATGACAACTCTGAGGGGGGTGAATTTTTTTATAACTCATTCGTTTCCGTTATAATAAGCCTTAAGGTTCTGCATAATTAAGGGCGTGGTTACAAGTGGATAGCCATTTATCTGCCGTCTGTAGTTATTGCGTCACCTCAGCTCCGCGCACATCCCGCCTTTTTGCCCATTTTCTGTTATCCGG
This sequence comes from Pseudorasbora parva, assembly GCF_024679245.1. Classification (NCBI taxonomy): domain Eukaryota; kingdom Metazoa; phylum Chordata; class Actinopteri; order Cypriniformes; family Gobionidae; genus Pseudorasbora; species Pseudorasbora parva. The sequence goes on along the minus strand of NC_090191.1, from coordinate 30,032,427 downwards.
GAGTGACACGCGCTGACTCGCTCACAAGATGGCAACGCCCAGCTCGCCCCTACTTTAAGCTTCAGAACGGCTTGTCAGAATCCTATGGGTGACGTCACGGACACTACGTCCATATTTTTTTACAGTCTATGATAAATACTCAAATAGCTCGCGCAAAATTAATGATTAATAACATGCTCACGCCATTAGAACACACGTTTTGCATTTTTCCTTGAATGTGTAGGCTACTGGTATTTTAAATTGTTTACAGATTGTGTTGCATTGTACCTTGAGGATTAAAATTACAGAGACAATTACTTGACTCATTTTCCCTTCCACTCAACACCATATGACCAGAATAACTGTTTGCATGCATGTCGAGAGAAACTATAATAACTTAAGCATCACATTTATGAAAAGATGGCATTCATCAATAATTAGGCCTACTTAATACTATTTATCAGTTCTACACAGGTTAGAACATCATCTTATACAATATTATTGATCATGTCACTTAAGACCAGCACATACGCATTATAAGTTAACCCAGAGATCGGTATGGCATCGCCATAACGATCACCATCCAGTAAGTTTTGGATCTGATCCAGCAACGTCATCGTGCTTTTTGATTATTTGTTGTTGTTACAAATTTAGTTTGGCAAGTGTGTCAGGCCCTGCGTGCTCTAGGTTCATGCAGTTTGAGCTGTTTCCACTAAATTCCAGAAAATAGTGGAAAAAAGAAGTGTATCAAATGTATTTGGAGAAAATTAATTTATAACCACAAAAAAAGAAAGAAAAAAGCGTCTTTTTTGGAGATTACAGCTCAGAAAACATATACTTACATGGTACAAGAGTAATTTAGTGTAAATCTAGGGGTGCACGAATAATCGATCTGTAATTAACATTCGAAAACTAAAAATACTATTCGAATTTTACTGTGTTGATTTGCTGGCTGTAAATGCACTGAATCCATGATAAATCCCTCTAAATCTCGCAGTTATAACTAAATCCACTCGGTGGCGCTGTGGAGCAGGTTAATAATTTGAGTGTATTTGATCATTTGATCACAATGTCATCGTCTTCCTCGCGGTTTGGAATCAGTTTGGAATTACTTGGATGAGAATTGAAAGTGATCTTACAAAATGGAGTTACTTTTGATGAAATCAATTACTGAAACTGAGTTATTATAATATCAGGGATTTTTGAGGATGTTAAAAGAGCTAGACGCATAAGAACTGAGTCAATTACCCAACCTGAAGTCACTTTTATTCTGTTGATGAAAATAACACGATTCCTCTGGTAGAAACTGTGCAGTTTACCGTCCGCTCCACTAGGCGGCGTAAGCGCGTTTCACGTTCAACAAAACACTATTATTGTCAACATAAAAAAAAAAAAAAAAACACGTGATGACAGTCGCCACAACGCATCTTGATACTTTTAAGGCCATTAAAGTACAAATCCTGCAGATGGCAGCTTACTGACAGACTCATAATGTCACTTAACAGCACATATTTCAGCCCATCTGCAAAACAACCAACACTCTCTGTTAAAGCGCAGGATAAAGAGCTAATCTAATAGACATCTGTGTTGTTGACTTGTAAATTTGTAGGTTACCATCTTTTTTTTCTCCAAAGGGGTGTCCCTTCAAGATAAAGAAAAAGAGGATGGTAACCTTAGTAGGTGGGGAAGGGGTGGTAAATAATTTTTTTATAGTCATTTTCTTTTCTTTTTTCAGGCAAAAACATAACCACTGCTGAAGGTCAGTGGGGGACCCGTCCCTCACGCCTTCTCATTCACATCACACCATTCATTCATATCACAGAGATCTGGCTGCACTTGAACCAGCAACTTCTAAAACCTGAGGCAGCGCTCTTACCTATGAGCCACAGCCTTGAACAGGATTTGAACCCAAGCCTTTATCACAGTCTCACCCACTATTGATTTGTGTTTAGCCACAGCACCATCATGGCTTTCATTCTGAGGGTGGGCATTTGAACCAATTGTTTTGTTGGATATAATGCAATTTGTGGGATTTGAGAGTGGCAACTGGGAGTGAAAGGAGTGAATGCGCATTTTGAAACAAGCTTTACTGAGAACTCGGTTTGAAAGGCTTTAAAAAATATTACATGTCAAACTCAAACTGATAGCACATAGGCCTACATAATGTACAAATAACCACTTGTTTAGTCAAATAAAGTTTTGTGTAAAAATAGTCCATCAAAACAGCCTGGAAGTTACTAGTAATCACACAGACCTTGATTAGCTGCTTCAGGTGTTTTTAATTAGGGTTGCAGCTAAACTCAGGAAAGTGGCTCACCAGGAGCAAGATTACTTTTGCTTAAAGTACAGATTCTGCAAATGCCAGCTCAGAGATGGAATCATAATGTCAATTAACAGTATTTCAGCAAACAAAACATCCCAGTTTTGTATGTAACCCTCATTCCCTGAAAGATGGAACGGAGACGTCACATCGGGAAAGTAATCTGACAAATTGGGATATCAATTGAGATAATACACTTCGAGTGTAACTAAATCAGCCAATGCATGCAAGATTTGCATCTAATGCTCTGCCCAGCCATTCAGGCATAAACAAGGAATCGGACACATTGCATATTTCGTTTTTGCTGCAGAGCAAAATTGTTGCTGGCCCTTCTACTCAGCAAGACTACTTTCTACTATGTCTTTCTAAAATCCCAGTATGTTAACATGTGCCCTTCCTAGTGGAAAAGGAATACTGCGGAAGCCACATCCCACCCGAGGGAGGTATCATGTGGAAGTTACACATATGGAGTGTACTGGTCGATTAGGACAGCACAAATATGGAACGTCTCTGGGGTGGCTCCGGCCTAGTTAGGGAGGATAACGACACCGGCAGTGACTGCAGAGTGGTCTCAGCCGAGGAGAAAAAACGGGGTAACCATACCGCAGAAGAATACACACATGGGATCGCCACAGGTATCACAACATGCGGGCAACCAGCCTAACACAGGTTCCACCAATGCTTATGAGTGTCAGGCCTGATGTCGGACACTCCGCCATGTTTGACTGGCGAAGGCGATGGAGGAACTCAACAGGGTTCACCAACTGGGGAACTTACTCAAGCAAATAAGCGCACATATCTGATCCATAGGAGGGGAATGCCGCAGCAAGCTGACACTGAATGGGTTCCTAGCGCTACTGGCCATTTGGGGTGAGTACATGGGAGGGTACGAGACACGAAGGCTATAAAACCTAGCAAATGTGTTCTCTACACAAATCTGTCAGCAAGGTGCCTTGAGCCAACGTCCTGGAGGAAGCAACACTTCTGGTGGTGTGTCCTCTCAACCCGAGCCGACAAGGCACATCCTGGGTCTGATATGGCAAAATAGTAGCATCCACGCACTATCCAGTGAGCTAACTTCTGCTTGGAGACAGCCTTTCCCTTCTGCCGGCCTCTGTAACAGACAAAGAGTTGGTCCGAGGTCCCGAGGGGCCAGCGTGCTCCTCGGAAAGCTTCACGGGCTGAGGTGTGCAAGAGGAGTGAGGAGCCAGAGGAGGTTGCTCATCGAGGAAGCCCTCATTGTAATCCTCAGATCACCTATGCTATTAGCCGAAGTAGACATAATCTGGTGGCTGGAACATATATTTCCGGATCGCCACGTAACCCTTGACTGTCCCACCATCAAGGGTAATGAGGGCGAGGAGGCACAGGACCAGCCTGAGGAGGTTGTCTTGTCGAGGAAGCCCTCACTGTCAGACACAAGAGACAATGATCTTGACCGCCGACCAGTGCCATGAGTGGCCATATCCAGAAACATAAGGGCGGAATGTCATCTTGAAAAAGACGCAGTGTCACACCCATGTAAGCATTTTAAGGGAAAAATCTCTCTCTGTTGCTGAAGCGCACAGGGGAAATGGCTACAGCACAAAAGCAGAAAAATAGTGCACTCACATTTAATGAAGGTGCAGACTTCAGAGCTGTGAAAACAACTGTTTTTTGAAAGCTCTTTGTAGGGCTCGCGACCACCGCTGAAAGCACAGTCACACAAAAAACATGTGCATTGGCTTGTTTATTTATACTCAAAGGGGATTGGTCTCTCAAGCAAGATCCCAATTTGTCGGTTCACTTTCCCGACGTGACGTCGAGAATGACCACCTGAAAGGGAAGAACTGATACACTGCAATACAGTGCAGGAATTGAAGATGTCACACGGCTCATTTCCATACAGTGGATTTCTCTTGGAACAATACTAGCAGTCTAGCAGTATCTTAGTCATTATTTAAGTGTGTAATTCTGATATAACCATGAATGACGGCATTCTCGGATTCTGTGAAGGTTTAAACACAGATTTTATTTAGATTTTGCTGCTAAAGTCCCTATCAGACCTTCAGAACAAATGAATCAGTTTTTGCATTAGTTTTATAAACTTTGAATGGATTTCCCTATAATATCCATATTATAATGTACACTAATTAGAAATAATGGGTTTTCACTGTTGTTGAAGCCATACTGTAGGCAATAATTTGCTGTCTAACATAGCATCACAACTTATGTAAATATTGAAATATAAACAATTTCTATAACAGAATATAGATGTTTGGACCATTATACCCAGCTACCCAAAGATGGTTATATATAATTATAAAATTATATTAAAAATAAAAGCTGATTGATAACGTGGCAGCCGATATTTGCATCCTTACTTTTGAGAAACCCCCATCAAGTTAATAAATAATTTTTAATTTTTTAATTTAGTCAGCATTTTTGGAGCTACAAACCATCTTTTGCATGAGAAAAATCTTGTTTTATGCTTATTAAAGCTAATGTGTGCTCAACAAGGAAAACATGGCCCTCAGGTTACGCTAAATATCAATTTTTATTCTTAAAAACCATACACGATACTCGACAAGTTTAAAATGTAAGTTGAATCACGATATCCATTTACATTGCGCAAGATAAACAGACATGTTCTTTTATTTCCAAACGTTAAGATAAAATAAAAAAAACAGATCCTTAAAACAGATGGATAAACATTCATTCCCATTATAGGAAGACGCTATAGAAAAAAAATGGATATTTTACTATATAAGCTCTAAATTGCAAACTCAAGCAGTTTTTTTTTTCATTTAATAAACATGAAAAAAAATGAAATAACTTATTTAAAAAGAAAAAGAAAAGTGCAGTTGCAATGACTGAACAAAACCGAATCCCTTTCTCCTGTTTTTCTTCCTCTCTTCTCTTTTATTACACCCTTAAATGAACCAACGAATGAAGAGAAGCAACAGTCTGAACTGGAACCCGCTGCCAAAAAATTACGTCTACTCCTAGACATTACAAAAAACACAAAACATGTTAGTATTTTGACCATAAGTTTCATGCTATAAGCCACCCTGAGTTTTATATTACTTGGAGAACCAATCACGACCCTTGTTTAAAGAGTACCCCCCCCCCCCCTCCCCCTCCCACGAATATCATTTATGTAAAATCCCTGTAGGTCTGGTTCAGCAGGTTGAGATGTTCTCATTTCCGCATAAAAATACAATTTATTTATATGGTCTGTATCAAAACGTTCCTTGGGAATCTGAAATAAAGTACCCTGTGCTGTGATACCAGTGTTACACGCATTATTTTTTTGTGTGAAAATTATTCTTGTTGATTCCTTTGTTTCCAGTACTTCAGGTCTTAAATATATTCTACAAACAATTGCAGCAATATTTTCTTAACTGATAGCAATCTTTATGGAATATGAAGGAGGAAAATAAGTAAGTACAAAGTTTGTCATTTTCATATGACCAACAAACCAAAACACTTAAGGAAAAAAATTCAAAGGAAAAAAAGAAAAAAGAAAGAAACAAATTTTGAAAACAATTCACTCTTTTTCCTTGCTTTATTTTTCCTTTTGACCGACAACAATTTACTACCTTAAAGACAATCTTAAGTTAAAATTCTTTTTAAATCATTGCATCCTTTTCAATTCAATTTTCTAGCGTTTTTTTTTTTCTTCCTTTTTTCGGCCTGAGTAAACAAACATGATACATTGGCAGGAACTTAAATGTCATTGTTGAACTGACTGTGGACCATTTCAAATAGTTAAATCAGAGATCACGATTTCATGATCATAGTATCAGAGATGCATTCATTCTTTAAAAGGCTGACCTGGTGTGGCCTCCACTTCAAAAAATCACACTGTTAAAAGCGTGAAGACTCCAGCCATTTCACACAATTCAACTTCCAAATGAGAATGAGACATGGAATCTTGAAACTTAAAAAACAAAACAAAAACCAACAACTTCAAGGGGTGAAATAGTAAGTACGAGAGGAGATGTAAGGACAGAGATCCTCGTCTACGGCTCCCTCCCGTCACCAGTCCAATGAAAAAAACCTCCCATGGACCTCAATACCTTCTCTGCTATACAAGCCTTAGTGTTTTCTATTTGGCTAGAAGGTTCTATGTATCTACAAATATATAACAAATAAAACTTGCAGGCAAAAATTGTTCGGTTTCCATAGAAACACCCTTTTTTCCTGAAAATACAGCAGTATCTGAAATATTTCTCTTATTTCATTTGTCCCCGTTTCTCTGCATCAGGAAGCTCTTCCACCAACAAACAGAAGAAAAAAAAGTATCTACAAACTTTGTAAACAGACCTGTGTCTTCCAAAAAACATAAATAATTCAAAATATTAACAGCCAAATGATGCAGAAATCAGTGTTTGAATAAGCAAAGGACAAAAAGAACAAATGTACAACACCATCCAGATAAAGAGAAGCAAAAGCTAAGAGCTAAGCTCCAGAGAGATCCTTGGCTCCGCCCCTCTCATCCAATGAGTTCTCCTGGCTTTAGTCTCTGCGGAGACGAGCAGGTGTTGTGTGTCGTACCGAGGGGCGGAGCCGATCAAAGGGACGTCTCTAGGCTGTGCATGGGGCTCTCAGGTGTTGAGGGTGTAGCGGGCTTGCTGGGATCCAAGAAGAGGTGGATGCCGCTGTCTACAGCGTTATTGTTCTGATTGGGCGAGGGTGGGGGAGGAGGCGTGGGTGTGGCGTTTCTCTTAGTGGGGGCGTCGTCCTCCGCGTCAGTGTCGTCGATGAGGGGGATGTGGGGTTCTGAGTCCTCTATCCGGAACTCCGGATGGGTCATAAAGTTGTGGATGGAGCTGCGAGACTCTGGCTTCTCCAGGCCCTCATAGGGCGACAGCGAGCTGCGGAATGCGTTCACCACTCGGATCTGTGAGAGAACGGGACGCAAAGTCAGCCTTGCCGCTTGCAGAGACCTAAGGCTCGTTTGCACACGCGTACATACGACAGGCATACAAAGTCAAACATCACATCTTTTTTTTTCTTTTTTTTAAGTAAAGGTTAAACCAAAGGCCAAATGGACTGGTTTTAATTGATGAGTGGAGAGCAGTGAGGTTAGCGCACCAAAACCGTCTGAGAGAGAGTGTGTGAGCGGTCAGATGTCGTGCAACTAAGAGAGAGGGGGCGAAACTCTCGAAAACCTGATGCTTGTGTTACGGTGAGCTTATCCTCTGACCGAGGGACGGAAAATCCTCTTTTCTCAGGACTGAGAAGTAACAGATGTAACCAAACTGGAAAGAACTTGGGCGTCTTCCCAGTTGTAAAATCATAGATAGCCAATTATTCAAAATGCAAATGAGAAAGAGAACAGAAGAGACAGGAGAAGAGAGAGGACAAGGTAACCCCAGAGGACACAGCTCAACACATGAGGTTAATATTTTTGGGCATGCTTGTATTGGTGGGGAGGGATTGATCACTTATTATGTTGTGAAGTAGAGACGCAAAACTTTAAAGCAGCCAAGCAAGTTTAAGCTAACTAGCACAAGTAAATTCACAAACGGTCTAGAGACTGGACCCATGCAGAGCAGCGCTACCTTAAGTTTCAACAGAGGTAAACCTTTGAGTATAGCCCATGACACATTTCACAGAATCTAAGAAGGAATATGCGGCAGTCAGTGTCGTAGCGTTCTGAACTCGGTTTCCCAATGTCCGATATCCATTTCATTAGCAAGACTAAAACAAAAGACAGTTTCAAGCAAAATACAAAGTGCCCTGAACAGAGAAAAGGGATTTGAGGACAGCCAGGACCTGATGAAAGATGGAAATATTGATGTGGTTAGAATTGTGCTGAAAGATGAACACAAACATGATTCCACCAGCTTTTCCTCCAGTCACAGAGCATCCCTGTAAAATAACGAAGTTACATAAAAAAGACAGACGGAGAGAAAGAGAATGACAAAACTGGCACTGAGAAGATTATGAAAGAGTGTGAGAAAGAGGAAACCACGTCGAGTACGGACAGTAACGGCAAGAATGAAAGGTGACGAACAGCAGGATTACAGAAACTTCATTTGTGGCTAATCTAGAGCACGACATTCAGTTTTCTCAGATGCTCCTACAGAAACCCGAAATACTTACCAGAACGACGCCTTTAAAACGTCCCACAAACCCATTCGCAAGACCAATTTGGTGCGATTGGTCGGGTTACCGGTGTGACCATGGGCGTATACTCAAAACATTTACACGCAGTAGACTAGCGGCCTGGAGAGCACGCGCAGGGCTGCAGACATACCAGACGGTATTAGACAACGACTCTTCATCGGTGAAACCCAGCCAAAGCCATCCAACACAGACACAGATATTTCAACCTTAACACTTAAGATACACAGCCGTTAACACTGAGAAGCAATGTGGAAGATGTTTCGAGATACAATTTGTTTTGAACAAGAAAGCGAGAGAGAAGGAAGGACATTAGGAGAAGAATGAAGACCGTTAGGCGAGAGGAGGAAATGTTAATTGTCATGCACTAATAAACACGCACTCACACCCGACAGTGGCAGAAGCGGTGTTGAAGGCAGTAGCAGGAGATAAGGCTACATGTGTAGGGCTAGAAACATTGGTTACATCGTGCTGTTGGCTGGTGCTGGAGGGCTGGCGCCTGACGGCCGCCTGAAAGGAAATTCCGCTCTGGAACGCACTCACTACATCCATCTGGAAGGAATCAGAGAGTGTGATAGGCCCAGAGAACGCACAGGAGAGAGAAAGACAGAGTCAGAGAAAGAGGAAGAAGTGAGAAAAGAAGGGATAGAGGAAGAAGGGCACCCATATAAAGAAGAGAGAGACAGAGTGTAGCTGAGAGAGAGAGAGAGAAAAAAAAGGCACTGAATTAAAAGAACCTGACCTGACATTTGCCTTTAGCATTGATCGGCTTATTGCACTGATAAACTGCATTAATAAACCCTCTTCCACCAGTATAAGGTCACCATAAGTGGTGGATCGATCGGAGGGTTTATTAACTCAAACCATAAGCAGAGAAATGGAAATAAAAATCGAAATTGATTGAGCAAGATGGGCATTTGGGCTCCTGAGTTTGGGCAGAGGGGACTGCGGAGTTGTGCGGTTTTCGAGAGGTTACCTGAGTCTGAATGCGGTTGAGGCCTCTGAACCAAAGGATCTGCCCCCTGCGGAGCTCTCGCTCAGCATGGTCGATTTCCTCCATGTCATCCAGCTCGTCTAACTCCTCATCTGGGATTTCCTCCTTCTGCGTGCCATGACCAGCGGTCTTCAAGAACTTTAGCCGACTCGTAGGGATCGAGGAAATGAGCTGAAAGAGAGCATAGATAGATAGATAGGAAAGAAAAAAAAGAAATGCTCTCAGTCTGGCAATTTAGCTCACTGCCATTAGGGGGCACTGCTTTATTACTATTGAGGAGTTTGGATTCATGCAAGTTACAAGCTAAAAGAAGAAATAGTCAGATGATGCTCACCTGTCCCCAGAGTAGACATCCAAAGCCCAAGAAGACACACCATAGCCACTGTTCAATGTTCAGCCCCACACAGCTGAATGGCTTTCCTCCAAACTGCACGATCACAATCTGAGGGGTAAGTGTCATTTTTATTTAAAAAAAATTCAAATCACACTAGCATTTTTTTCCAGAAGTATCTATTTCTGTTTACATAGTCAATGTGCTCTGATTATGAACCATCATACACTGGACTCGCTGTATACCTGAATAACAAAAGTCCCAAAGACGATGGTACAGAAGATCAAATTGTTGAAAATGCCTTCAAAGACATTTCGTTCCCCATGGATCTTCCGTGCATTGATTTCATTAAATAGCTGCATCATCACAAAGGTGTTGAAGACGATGGTGTAGTGCTCAGAGGGGGGAGCGTGAAGAGGGGCATTACGCCCACTGTCAATATCGAAAATTTTCTCACCTGGAAGTAAAAATCATTGCGGTGTTAGAAATAAGACTCTTGAAAGACATGGCTCTGTGTAATCATAACATAATACATGATATATTACAATAGACATGGTGCAGTCAACTAGCTTATAAAAAAATTGAAAATAACAATTGTTGGCTTTTATTTACATTATTTTAAAGGGATGGTTCACGCAAAAATGTGTGTATGTGTGTGTGTGGGGGGGAACTATAGTAGTCAATGGCTGCCAATATCTGCTTAGTTACAACATTCTTCTAACTATCTTCCTTTGAGTTCAGCAGAACAGAAATGTATACATACTTGGAACAACTTTAGCATGGCTAAACAATGCCATAATTGTAATTTTTGGGTGAACTATCCCTTTAACACATCACAACCTGCAGGCTCGTAATGGACGTTTGCTTTATGCCTTTATAATGTGCTTGAATCAGTCGGTTTAATTACTGTTCCTTGAACACGTGTTGGTTCTTACCAGCAAAGAGAAGAGTGAAGATGATGGTGAGCTGGTAGACTCCATGACCCAATATGTTCTTCATCATTGTCCTGGAGATGAGGGGTTTATTACGGCCGTAAGGCTTCCTCAGCAGAAGAGATTCAGTGGGGGGTTCAGTGGCCAAGGCCAAAGAGGCAAATGTGTCCATAATCAGATTTACCCACAACATCTGTACAGCTTTCAAAGGAGAGTCCTGGGAGAGTGAGAGAGAACAGGAGGTGACCGTTCTGACCTCATTCGCTGTAACATTAAAAAACAACCTCTCAGTTCTGCATTTGCATGAGTACTGACTTGCATTTTGTTTTTCCAAGGGAAATCTGCGTAATGATTTTAACCATGAGAATACCGAGCCGAAAGACGATCAGATAAGAACAAAATATTTTAACAAAGCATAGAACTACATGAATTAGAGCTGCTGAAATTCAGGTGGAGTCTGCGAGCACAAATAGTGAGGGCCTGCTCATGAACAATATCCAGGGAAAATTACATACGAAACAAGCAGAACACCTAAGGGCTTAAGGCCACGTCCAGCCTTGGCAACTGACAGCAATGCAAAGCGCAAATGTAATCCTCTCATTCATTATGCAATACTACAGGAACTCAACTGCAATCAGCCCGACTATCATTCCATTTACCGGAGAAGAGCTGGCTCATTTCGGACTGGTGCTTTGTCTGTGGACAGCAGTGCCAGATCCCATGCTGACTGCATGCAAGTCTTCATGCCTCGGACTAACAATTTCCAATCACTTTACACAGGATGGGTAGCAATCAGCTGCTTCCATCAGCCACCACGGTGCATCTGTTAAGATGCAATCCTTTGCACAGAACTGCCCTATTTAGCTTAGCAGCTCGGTCAGCCACAGCATTATTGTGCTTTGTGGTAGAAGAGAGTTTATTTTTTGGTGATACCTGTGTAATGCAAGCTCCAGTGAAGGCCACGATCACAGCCACCACATTGACAGTGAGCTGGAACTGGAGGAATTTTGAAATACTGTCGTACACGTTGCGCCCCCACATGACTGCCTTGACAATGCTGCTGAAGTTGTCATCAGTGAGGATGATATCGGAGGCTTCTTTAGCCACGTCTGTGCCTGCAATGCCCTGAGAATAACAAGCACACAAAATACATTTTGATTTGCCACAGAGTCTTTATAGAATTAATTTTGTTCAGTAGCCACGTCAGGTAGACCCACATACCATGGCAAACCCAACATCGGCCTTTTTTAAGGCAGGGCCATCATTGGTGCCGTCTCCTGTTACTGCCACAACCTGCCTCTGCTCTAAAACAGTGCTGTCAATTATACCTGAAAAAGACAACATTTGTCAAGACACAACATTAGAAACAGAATTAATACTATAGAAGTGACTCTCTGAGCACCTTTGACTAGTGTATGCTTGTCTGTTGGCGAAGATCTCGCCAGCACCCGGAGTTTAGGCCATATTTTATCAATCCGCTCTTGTTCAATCTGAAAAAAAAGTAATCATATTATGAGCTTGTCAACTTCAGTGTTTGTGTGAAAAGTCCTGCCATTAGTAGACCGTGCCTCTCACCTCTCCCTTTTCATTACGGATACGGCGGTTGAACTCTTTGCCCTCCAAGCAGAGGAAGTCATCTCCTGCCTGCAGAATGCCACATTTAGCTGCTATAGCACGAGCAGTGTTAAGGTTGTCCCCGGTGACCATGCGCACTGTGATTCCAGCACGCTGGCACTTTTTAATGGCATCAGGGACCTGAGCAGGAAAGAAGAAGTGAGTATGACCGAGAGAGGTTATTATCAGGGATGTGCGCAACGACTTATTCATATACACATTTAAATAGAAATTTTGTAACTGACAAGTCAACTAGACTGTGTAAGTCAACGTGTTAAGGCGAGACACGGCAGGTGAAAACATCGTTTTTTCATGCAGTGGTCAATTTTGAGATTTTGGGCCAGTTTGCTCCCTTAACATGTAAGCTTTCATGTCAAAATAAAAAATATGTTGACATTACTCATTAATGTGGTTAATTCACTATATTTTGTCAACGTGCGCCTTTAGATTTCTACCCGAAATCATCAAAAGTTATTCTAACGCGAGTTCCCGTGCCGTCTCCATTCACAGAAACATGTCATGCCTGGTATCATTGTAAAGCTCTCAGTGCAGTGTATGAGACTGTCTAATCCAAATTTGGGCATTTCATTTGTAGAACTAACCAACCGCGAATGTCTGCAGGAGAAAATCACATCTAATTGGCCGATGTGAATTTCACACTACGTCATAGGCTATGTGCCGCCGCATCCTTGAGATCTTCGCCTGAGAGAAAATGCAGACAACGCTGAAATAAACTCATAAACGTTCACAGAAAGGATAAAGTAGCAAGAGATGATAAAAAGAAAGTAAACAACAACCGATTAGATGACGAAACCCTGTCAGAATTAGATTCAAATAGTTATTGATGGACATACAGCAAACAGGGACAGTTTATTTGCGGTTTTTGTGACTGTTATGATGTGTGTTTGTTAAGGTATTTCTCTTCAGCTTAAGGCTTTTGGTATTAATAATGTATTAATTTACATAAGTTTTAAATGTTATACACTGCTGATATAAATGAAGTGAATATATATTTTGTTTTTAAGTTGGGGGAAATGTATGCAATTATACAATACAAAACTTTAAAGGCTGTTTTCTCAAAATAAGTTTTTTCTCACACATTTAGAGTTAGATATTTCCACTTCAGTAGCATCTATAAGCACCAACTTTTTCAGCCTTATACTCAACTATATTGTGAAGGCTTTTACAGAGGGATTTGTTGATAAATAATTCCTATCTTGAGTTATAGGTCTTTTTACTCCAAAAAATATGGCGAAAATTGATTTTTCAAGGCTATTGTCAGTATTCTATAATTTACTAAAGAACAAAATAAGATATCCAGAATCCCCTCTGTTAAAAGCCCTCTCATCTAATATGTTAACAAATAGAATCAAGAATTTTGAACCTGGTCCTTTCCAATTTCCAGATTTATTTTTTTGAAATATATGCAAATGAGCATATATTTATTAATAATAATAATACATTTTATTTATAATGCACTTTATATTAAACAAAATCTCAAAGTGCTACAGAATTAAAAAACAATCAACAACAATAAATAAATAAGTCAATTAATAAAATAAAATAAATAAAACAGAAAAATAAAATAAAGAAGTAGCAAGTCAATTAAAAGCTCTGCTAAAAAGGTGGGTTTTAAGACCACGCTTAAAAGTATCTATAGTCTGTGGAGTCCGCAGGTGGTCAGGGAGAGCGTTCCACAGACTGAAGGCTGCAGAGCAGAAGGCCCGATCTCCCATAGTACGGAGATTGGCTGTGGGAGTTTTAAGGCGATACAGCGAAACAGAGCGGAGGTTACGAGTGGCTGTTTGTGTGGTGAGGAGTTCCTTAAGATAGGAGGGAGCATCACCATGGATGCACTGGTGGGTAAGGAGAGAGATCTTGTACTCGATCCTGAACGACACAGGAAGCCAGTGGAGTGATTTTAGAATGGGAGTGATATGGTCAAATCATTATTTTAAATTATTTAAGTATACAAGGCCTCATTTGCATATTAAAACATTATTTTATACAAATCTTGCAATACATTTTTTTCTTATGTTTATGCCAATAATAAACTGGAAAAGTTTCATAGTGATATCTTGTAATTTAAAAAAATTCCCTATTCACCTGTAGTGTCTCGCCTTAAGGTATTGTTGTTCGTTACCACGGCAACCACACCTGCGTGTCTGGGTTTGAACGTGCTTCTTGTGTATGGAATGTTGCAAAATTGCAAGATAACCTTTGCGTGTACTGACTATACATTATTTAATTCTCTTCGTTAGGATATTAATACATAGCAACTGTTCAAGTGTCAAGTAAGTTTCATTCATAATGTTTCTCCTTTATTTGATATAAAATGTCATACCGTATCGTTCCTCATAGCCGGTAGTACACCAAGCCTATAGCCTAAGCAAGCTTTAATAACTTTAATAAGTCTAAGCAATTTAGTATATGCTAGTTTGACATGACAGACAAAAAACGCAAACGTTTTATCTTGCTCTTCTTCAAATAAACATTTCTCGGAAGCCGCCACAGGTAAAGACAAACGCATGCTTTTTTCAGAGTTTTCCCCTCTGCTCTCGGGACGTTGATTTAGAATGCCCCGGACTAAAACCAAACGTGCCATTATATCTTTTGTGCCTAGGAGCATACAGTTACTGAATAAATCAAGCTCAGGCACATAGATATTTTAAATGTGCACCTTTTACCAAATATTATTTATTTAATCTTATGAATTTGTACCTATTGGACTGATGCGCTGTCATTACTGTGTTGATGTCAATGATGTCAAGCGCTGTCATTACATATTGATGTCAATGTTCTGTTCTGTATTCTCTACATCCTTAATGTGGTTAGATGTTTGTTGTGTCTTTTCTTTTCTATTTATTTATTGTAATTTATTGTTGTTTGTGCTTAAATGTTCAATGTGGCTCCACTGAGTGCAAGGCAAATTCCCCTCGGGGCTATAAAGGGTCATTCATCATTCATGCAAAATCTGAGTTAAAACAAAATTATTTTGTTTTCCACTGCAGATATATACTTTTTGAAATAATATATTTTAAAAATGTTACATTAACTTGATGGAAATTAAACATAGCCTTTAGCAAAGCATTAAGTGTGCATAATTCTTTCTTAAACGACTAGTATTTCCAAGCCAACTAGCAGAAGCAGTATTGTTTAATCGACTAGTCGAATTGTCTTGCACACCCCTAGTTATTATCTGACGTCACATTTTAATGAGTCATTTTCTCAATTAAAATAAAATAGCTATACTTTTCTATGGTTGAATTTTACTAGGGCAGCAACAAACTATTATTTTGATAACTGATTGATCTGTCGATTATTTATTTATTTGATTACCATTAAAAATATATTTCCATCTTTATATAAATATATTTCCATAACAAAATTATTATTCCGTATCCTGCCCAATGTTGTCCTACAAGGAATGTACAGGGAAATGAAAACAAATATGGTCAATGCATCTAGGTATGCTATGTGCAATTTAACATTATGCAGGGTTAAAAATAAAGGGATTGATTACAATTTGAAAGTAGAAATTATTGACTAGATTAAAGTATATTAAAGAAAACCAAAAGCACACACTAAAACATTAACTGATACAAAGTAGGAGAAATGGATATCTGAATATATTACATAATATTAAAAAATATAAATTTTAGTGTTACTGCTCATGGTACACACAGAATGTTAGCCTTAAATGTAATCTTTAAAAGCAAAAAATAAATATATGAAAAAAAATTTTTAATTCAGAATGATTGCACTCCTATTACATTGTGCTAAGCGTGAAAGCAAAATGGAAATATGTGCGTAACTTTCAAGCACGCATGTACACATAACTGCAAAATCTAAGTTATGCGCTGAGGAAAACAAGGAAAACTTGTTATAAATGGCTAAGGCTCGTACCTCTGGTCTGACTGGGTCTTCAATGCCAACGACACATACACAGGTGAGCCTGCTAAGGATTTCGTTCTCGTTATCCCAGTCTGGTTCTCCTTCAGAAACAGGGAAGTCCCTGTAAGCCAGACAGATGGTCCTCAGGCCCTCAGAGGCCATAGGCTCGATCACTCTCTTCACCATGTCATCTCTGTCTCTGGGCCGGAAAACCTTTGACTCACCATTCGCTGTCAGGATTTTAAAACACCTGTGTGAGGAGAGAGCAGGTAAGATATTGCAGATGCCCAAGAGCACACAGTGACAGAGCCATTCGAGTAATTTCTCAGGGGAAATCGATCAGTCACAAAGCCTAGGGGCTTTGGAGGGGGAGGTGAAGCATTTGATCTGCCAATCAAGTTTGCTGACACAACTCACTTATCAAGAAAAGCTAGAATACTACAATGTGTTACTCATCCTGTGAAATGCAAAGACATGAACTGGTGCCAAGTGAATAACAACGACCAAACAATGCATTTATGACTGAGAATGGCATACTTCTTCAGCAGAATCTCGGAGGCTCCTTTGCTGAACATCCGGAAGCTTCCGTCAGCATTCTTTAGCACGGTGCTCATAGATTTCCTGACGGAATTGAAGGTGTAGACCTTGTAAAGCTTCTCTTCAGGGATTTCATTGCGGATTGCTTGATAGTCTTTTTTCAAGTCCAAGGCAAAGCCTAGCAAGGCACATTCAGTTTTGTTGCCCACCTGACGATTTAGGCCTCCCTCCTTCTCAGGGGACTGGAAGAAAAGATGAACTAGTGAAAAATTATATGAAATATGCTTTAAAACATCTTACAAAAGGTTTTTGATCCAGCCACTGGTCCTAAACATTCCAAATCAAAAATAGTAAAAGATACTGCATTATGAGCTACCGTTATTTAATTTCAATAATTTCTGACTCACAATGAACCCTGGAGAGTTGCATCTGTGTTTTGTACTTAAAGCTTATAAGCCATAGGCCTGTCGCGATAGTCAATAAATCAATTAATCCCACAATTTTAAAAAATGAGCTCGATCATTTTTCTGGCTGCGATAATTTCCATTTGCATGCTTGCTTGCTTGTTTGTTTGTTTTGCGCGCTGACACCCCCCTCGTTTGGGGAGGTGTTTCTACTCAAAGCGTAGACTGGGTGCTGGCGTGATGAGACGGAAAGCTCGGCCGGAATCGCCAGGAACTCGTGCTTCTTCGGTTGCGGAGCCGCACTTAAAGTTACAAAATTTTACGTGCACACCGCCAAGTGAAATGGGGTCTCGCACACTCCACGTTGACGTCATTTTTGTCGCGCGCACCCTCGCGCTAATGCAGACATGTCGAGTACAAACAAGGCTTAAAGCTACACTGATAGAGTACACGGCAGTTTGATAAATGCAAGCTCATTCTTCAGTTCAATCTTTGTGTGCTAAAAGGGCATATAAGTTCCTGTAGAGATAGCAGTACACATTCTTCTTTCTTTGCCAAATCAATGAAAAGCATGTCATCAATGTCTTCTCTCTTGCTATATCAAAATCTCACCTAACTTTCCTCAGAGATGGTCAAGTCAAGTTCAGTTTGTTCATGATTACATGATATAATATTTTTCTTTAATACTTAAAAGCTATATCATATGCTGAAGAAAATGTCTTGAGTGTTAACAATTAAAAGAAAAAACAACAACAAGAACCATACAGAACTGAAAACTGTGACCCTAAAACCGTGGGTTATGAACCGAACCCATATGAACCGAACAGTGGGTTTTGTGAATCGTTCCAGGTAATCTGCACCTATACACAATGATCCATTGCAGTTTTCATCCATTGCTTTTATTGTTTTTGCTTGTTTTTGTTAATTTATTGTGGATATTTAAAATGTTTTACGTTTTCAGTGTTAACTAGTCTTTAGAAATAAAAGGTGATTGATCTTTGAAAAGTTGTATCTGCATTATTATGCCATTATCATTATTTTACGGCAATATTACGGTTATCACAATAATTTTTTTGGCCAATTTATCGTCCAGCAAAATTTGTTATCGTGACAGGCCTAATAAGACATTCTGTTATTTTAGTATTATTTATATACCATTATAGTTTTAATTCATATTTTGAATGAGCTTTTTCATTTTAGGTTTATCCAGTCACTATTGCCTGACAATGTGTAGTTAAAAATCTAACTTAAATAAAATTAACAATTGAGTAAAATAAAATGGGTATTGTTTGTTTAGGGACTCACCATGATTTTGGTGGTGTAAGCACAGTTGACACTGATGCCCAGTGTGAGCAGGTCTACGATGCCAGCAGGAATGACATCAGGCTCAGGGACTTTCTTGTAGAACTTGTCAGCGATATGGACCTGAACAACTTTCATCCGGTTCATAGTCAGAGTCCCCGTCTTATCCGAACAGATGGCTGTGGCATTGCCCATGGTTTCACAGGCATCAAGATGCCTCACCAAATTATTGTCTTTCATCATTTTCTGAAATACAGCAGCAAAGTAAAACAATTAAAAAAAAAAAAATTGGGTTGGCAGGGGGGTGGAGGTGATGGACAGATAAACAATAAACAGATTGAGCACAAGATTAAACAGGAAAGTCCACTAATACCCAATTAAATAGCAGAAATCCAGTGAAGTAATATTACTGTAACACGTAATAAATGCATATGTTATGCATTTATTGTTATGCGTAAAAAAGTGATATGTAAAAAGAGATGGCAAATCATGATTATTAGATCAGCATATACTGTACATTGTCAGAACAAATGGCTAACGTCAACCAGTAAAGACACTCAAATAAGGATTTAAATCAAAGATGCAGGGTCATACTTTGACAGAGTAAGCCAGCGAGATGGTTACAGCCAGCGGAAGACCCTCAGGGACGGCCACCACAAGCACAGTCACACCGATGATAAAGAACTTAACAAAGAACTGGATGTAGATGGGCGTGCATTCTTTTTGCCAAGGAAGTCCCTGGACCCAGAAAGTGTCCATCACAAACAGAACCACTAAGATGATCACGGTGATGGCTGACATCACCAGACCTGCAGAGAGACACGTACATTAACACCTCTAACGCCCATGTTGCACGCAGAAAAAAGCATTACCAATGTGAGTTTGACTGTTAGGCTTCAAGACCTCACAAAGTCTCTTAACAAATGCAGTTTTCTTTTCTGCTGACATGTAGCATTTCCTATTGAAGCCACTATTTTTAAATAGTGAAACTATAGTTAGTTAGTTCCAGAATGTATTAGGGGTGGGATTTTTTCCTTCTAGAGAGCATTTGATTGGACACAACTCTGTGTAATGCAGGATGAGTCATCAATATATTTGGAAAATCTTTCCAGAAGAGAAAGACTGTGGATTCAAAATGCATCTACCTGCTGCTAAAGGGCCATTTTGTCAACTTTTAGGAGGACGCTATTAAATAGATGCCCTCAAAACGAACGTGCTTACCTGCTTTTCCGATTTGGACCGCTAATTTGGTCAGCTTTCCTTGCAAGACCGACTTCTCTTTCTTTGGCAAGTTGGATTTTTTCTTCTCCTCACCATCAGCCCCTTCATCACTGTTTAGAGGCTGCATCTCCATTGCGGCACCATCCTGGGCTTTAGCTACACAGAGAAAGAGACGAAATACTGAATATGCAGTGGGCTCAGGAATTCAAGTATATCCCAGCTTGGACCATGGGAAGGATTTTAAATTAAATTGTGGTTCCCCCCATGTGACAATTATAATTGAGAAGATTAATTATCATAGTGATTATAAATGAAGAATCATTTTATTACATTCTGAAAAAACAGAGCTCGAGATCATCCTCGCATTTAAGAGCCACATGCAAACCCCAAGTAACCTAGGAGACATAAAACCTCATCGCCACACACAGATGTCCAGCCCATCACTTATTACTATCGGCTATAAAAGAAGACACACACTTAGCCTGATCTCAAGGCCATCACTCTGCGTGCTGAAAGTACAGCCTGCCAGTGAGGTGACAAACACACAAACAAAGAACTCAGCATGCATGCAATC
Source organism: Pseudorasbora parva (assembly GCF_024679245.1). Taxonomy (NCBI): domain Eukaryota; kingdom Metazoa; phylum Chordata; class Actinopteri; order Cypriniformes; family Gobionidae; genus Pseudorasbora; species Pseudorasbora parva. Next base: position 30,012,211 of record NC_090191.1, on the reverse strand, counting down.
ATACAGACAAGCACGCAGCAGGGTATCTTCATCTATCGCTCCTGAAGCATGACAAAGTCGGCTTGTGTGCAGGATTTAACGGGTGTGTGATGTGAGGTAATGCAGCCGCGTCTGAATTAGCAGGGGGCTAAGGGGCGACCTGGAACTGCTATTCTATGTGCCGTGTTGCTGCGTCCTACTAACAGAGCTGTACCGCTAGTCTGGTGGATTAAAACTCATTTCTGGCAGAGCGATCTGTAGCTGGCACTTCAATGAACACAGGCGTGCTCTACTTTCTGAACACAGGGTGACCTGAATGTGGACTCTGCCCTGCTTGGTTAAGTGGTTTTAGATAATAAAAGATTTGAAGGGAGATAGGTGCACATATCTGGAATGATCAGAGCTGTACACGGCTATTTAAAAGTTTGAGGTTGGTAAAATGTTTCCAATGTTTCTAAAATAAGTCTCTTATCCTCACCAAGGCTGGATATAATTGAATAAAAAAATACAGTAAAACAGTAATATTGTGAAATATTATTACAATTTAGTCATGGTGAATTTTCAGTAGGAATTACTCTTCGGCCTTTAGTGTCACATGATCCTTCCGAAATGATTCCAATATGCTGATTTTGTGCTCAAGAAACAATTCTTATAAATGTTGAAATCGGTTGTGCTGCTTAATATTAGTATTGAAACAGTGATGCATCTTTATTTAGGATTATTTGAATAGAAAGTTAAAAGGAATAGCATTTATTTGAACTCTTGAAAGTTACCAGGTAAAATCTCTTTAGTCTCACTTTTGATCAAATTAATGTGTTCTTACGGAATAAAAGTATTTATTTAAAATAAAATCTAAATCCTACTGACCCAAACTTTGAACAGTAGTGTAATTCTGTTACTTTGTAATACTTAGTCTTATTTATTTATTTATTTTATCCATGTCTGGGACTATTTGTTTATCCATGTAGGGATGGAAATTAGCTCTGTCCTCAATCCGGTGTATTTACGTCCAATTATATTGTACGTTCATTAATATGCATTGTCCCATCCAAATAAATCAAATGAGAATGAATAATCAGGCTCCAAAACAATCACACACAATAAAATCAACCTAACCTCTCAACACTACACACACACACACCCCTGGTTCACTATCTTTGTGGGGACTCTCCATAAACGTAAAGGTTTTTATACTGCACAAACCGTATTTTCTATCCCCTTACACTGCCCCTGCCCCTAAACCTACCCATCACAGGAAACATTCTGCATTTTTACTTGTATGATTTATAAACTCACCCTACTTGATTTATAAGCCTTTTAAAAAAATGGGGACCCCTGGCTGGTTCCCACAATGTAGGTGATCTCAGGTTTTTACGATCCTTATCCTTATCCCCACAATGTAATATAAACAAGGGCACACATACACACACACACACACCTGGTTTACTATATTTGTGGGGACCCTCCATATAAGTAATGTTTTTTTTACTGTACAAACTGTAGATTCCATTCCTTTACACTAACCCATCACAGAAAACCTTCTGCATTTTTACAAACACACATACAAAAAAAACCTAATTCTGTATGATATAAGCTTGTTTCATTATGGAGGACCTCAATTTAGGGAGTCCCCATTAGTCTGTGTGCATTCAAGTTGAAGTCCCCACTGGGATAGAATAACGCATAGACAGACAGACACACATGGGCGTAGATTACGCGGGGGACGCGGGGGACGTGTCCCCCTCACTTTTAATAAAATGTATTTTCGTCCCCCGCACTTTTACTGGGTCTCTCCGATCCTAGTCGACCCGCTCCGAGCGGGATTCGAACCGGTGTTACCCTGTGCGGGGGCGGACAAGTTAAAAGGAACGCTAACGACAGCCTTCTCTAAACTCGGTTGATAGCGCGCTTCTTGAGGTCAGGGGCAAGTGTATTTATACATAGAAACCAATGTGAATACATCAAGATTTAAACTCAGAGACAAAAAATTATCTATGCATGACCTGTAATTTTTTTCCGAATCTTAATATGAGGAGGGCGCTCTCACAGAAAGTCCAAAAGTGGATTCGTAATACCCTGTCAAGCTGGAGCTGCAGCTGAAGGAAAACAATCGTTATGATGATGAAACGTGACGACGACAATCAGTCGATTGCGACAATATATGCTTTATGTGTGTTTTTTAAGTCATCTCAATGTAGGCTATTTATTGACAATAAAGTATCATATGAATAATGCAGCTTTTTTAATGTTTAGTATTCTGCTCACCACGGCTGCATTTATGCAATCGAAAATAGTTAAAACAGTAATATTTTGAACATTATTACACATTAAAACCGCTTTTTTCCTATGAGAATATATAGTAATTTATTCCTGTGATCAAAGCTGAATTTATCATCATTACTCCAGTCTTCAGTGTCACATGATCCTTCATCATTCTCAGATGAGGATTTCATAATCAAGAAACATTTATGATTATTATCTGTGTTGAAAACAGTTCCCAAAATGTTGTGGAAACCATGATAGCCTACATGTTATTTTTCAGGATTCTTTAATGAATAGAAAGTTCAATGGACAGCATTTATTTGCATTTATTAAATAAATTATCTAATTTGTAATATTAAAAATATCACTTGTGATCAATTTAATGCATGTCTGATCAATAAAAGTATTAATTTCTCTCTTTTTTAATTTTACCACAAATGTTTAGAAAATTAAGCATCACCATGAGCAGCACAACTGATAATAATCCTAAATGTGTGTTGATCATCAGATCCTCATATGAGAATGATTAGTGAAGGATCATGTGACACTGAAGACTGGAGTAATGATGATAAATTCAGCTTTGATCACAGGAATAAATTACATTTTACTATATATTTACATAGAGAACAGATGAGTTACATCAGAATATATATATATATTTTTTTACATTGCATTAGATCTATGGAGTCTTAATGCAGAAGTGTTTGTAGTATATAAACCAATCATAAAATTGGCAAAAAAAAATAGGAGAATAGGAGAATAATATTATAGATATTAATTATTGGTTATTTTTCAGCAGTGTATTTGATATCTTGCCCAATTAAAAGCAAGAGATGCGATAAATTATATTGGTCCAAAAAAAAAAAAAAAAAAAAATGGTATTACGACATTTCTGTCCCCCTCACTTCTGAAAAGATGGCTACGCCCCTGCAGACACATACACACAGACACAGACACACACACCTCACTAGTGTGGATAAGCTTTAATGAAGATCCAGTAGTACTAATGGGTTAAGGCGATGGTTTTAATGCAGGCTGCAGCATGTAAGAGGGTAGCCGGCTAAGCCAATATGGTGTTCATTATGTCATTAAGTCAATAGGGTTACTCACCTTTCTTTCTGTTCTCCACAGAGCCATCCTGCTTTTTATCTGTAGGGACAGAAAAAGAGAAGCCACATAACAAACACTTACTAATTTATTCATTATTCACCATTATGCAAGTGACGGTTCTGCAGTGCACACTTAAACATATTTCCAATTATGCAAATCTTCTCTTTGATTTAGCAGAAAGAGAAAAGGCCGTCAAATATTTACGAACAGATGTGTGCCAGAACCTCATGAAGCTTGCAAAACCACTGCAGTGGCTAGACCACAAACGCACAAAATTGCAAAGAGGTGCACTGTCACTGAACAGCGGCTTGAGGCCCAACCTCTGAGAGTACTGAAATATTAATGTATCTGCAGGCACTCATTTGAAGCCCCAACACGTGAATCACAGAATGCATTAAATGGCAGTTAGTTAATGGAGTGCACAAGAAATCGTTACATTTTTATATGAGTCACTGCTTCAGACATTTTATACCAGAAAAAAAAATACTGCTAAATTAAAAAAAAAAAAAAAATCTCTCTGTTCTGAGATGGACAAAAGCTCACTTTCATGTATGCACGCAGCCTATTCAATTCATCTCCCTGCAGCCACAGTGGCTACAGACTGAAAAGGCCACTGGTTGGTCTATTTTAGTTTCCGAGGCAGAATAAAATGACACCAAATAATACAGACAGCTTACTTTTCTTCTCTTTCTTTTTCTCTTTTTCTTTTTTCTTCTTCTCCTCCTCCTCATCCTCGTCCTCTTCTCCCGCACCCAATAATGTGAAGATGATTCCAGTTTGGGAATTGACTCCGACAGCAGTGACCACCATTTTTCCAGAACCCTCCATGACATGAGTACCTGAACAGAAGAGGATAAGGAGAATAAGGGTCAGAGGGCCATGCCGTTCATTTGTGTGTTCTGGTAATGGTCCAAAAGGGATCCACAGGGATCTTAAACCATCAAATAACACACAGATCAGCTTTATGACAAATAACTAGTTATCCAGAGATTTGTTTACACTGAACTTGCTCTCAAAATGTTGTGTGATGGTAACCGTTTTAGCACGCTACAGGCAGGCCAGAACTGCCAGGTCTTCTGATTTTTTATTTGGCTCTCTAGCCAATGTCATGTTTTATTGTGCTTTAAAAAAAAATGGAAACAAGTGACCATTTTTCTTCACCCCAACTCTGGTTTCAATGCAGCTCTCAACTATTATTGAGGCTTAGGGCGGGTGTCTATGAAAATAAAAATGTCAGGGAGAGGTTTCTGCTAGGGTAGACTCAGTATGCTAACGCAAGCTCTGCTGGAGGAGTGCCCACTCTGGCTCACAAATCCCCTTTCATCTCTTCTGGGATGGCACACAGCAATGTCATTCTATCAGAGGATCAACTAGCTTTCATAAAATGGGATTAGCTGAAGATGTGCAATAACCTTGCTGAGGCTACATAGTCAACATCTGAACTCCCAAGCTAGGCATTTATTTGGTTTGACTGAACTTTTGGGTAGAGGTGAAAGACAGGACTCAACAAACAAACAGGAAAAAAAAAAAAAAAAAATGTTTAGCATTAGCACTAATGCTCTGTTGCGGTCGCATTGGATTGTATCTTCATGTCCCACCTGACAGCAGCATAGGATCTTTCTCCATCGATTTCTTCACATGGTCAGACTCTCCGGTTAAAGAGCTCTCATCTATTTTGAGGTCGTTGCTCTGGATGAGGACGCCATCAGCAGGCAGGAGGTCACCTGATAAAAAAGGTATCCCATCACAATAATGTTCATTTTAGTCAGCAGTTTTTGAACTTATTTCAAGGTGACTATACAGAAAAAGGCAATAATCACTCAACACCAGTGAAATGTTAGACTGGTAGTCACATTTTTTTAAATGTTACACTGGCACTTTTGGCAACCCTCTTAAAAGGAAATAAGAGACCTGAGCAAATTAATGTCAGCTTACCATATTTAATTTGTGCAATGTCCCCGACGACAATCTCGGCCACGGGGATCGGAATGACTTGCCCTCCCCGAACCACCGTAAACTTTTGCTCTTGTTCTATGCGGCTCTGTAAGCCACGAAATTGTTTCTCCTTGCTCCAGTCATTAAATGCTGTTACAAGCACCACGCAAACAACAGACAGGAGGATCGCTGCTCCTTCTATCCATCCAGCCTCAGATTCTCCTTCATCCTCTACTCCACCCGCTGCTTTCCCGCAATCTGCACGCACACACACACACACACACAGACACACAATAAAACTCAGCTCAGAATTGAATTAGAGATGATTAGCTAGAAATAAAACAGAAAGAAATAATAGGTTACTTACCTTTAGTTTCTGATTCCGGAGGTTTATAAAAAGAAAGGCCTAAAGAAACTATTGCTGCCACTTCCAAAATGATCAATGTTACATCTTGTAATGCTTCCCATACTAACTGAAGAAAAGTTTTTGGCTTTTTCGGAGGTATAAAGTTCTGTCCAAATGCTTCTTTTCTTTTGTCAATATCTAAGGGCTGCCCACTTAATCCTGAAAGAAAAAGAGTGAGAAAGAAACAACATTAATAATCTAAACACACACAGCTCTTCTTATATAGCAGCATACGATACTTAATGAGATTCTACGAGTCAGCGTGTGGGTCAGCGACAGTAGCTTAGAGATAAAGTCTTTCAGAATGAGACCAAAAAGGTCACAGGGAAAAAGAAAAAAATATATATATATTGATGTTGCTGCTTAATATTTTTGTGAAAACTGTTACAATTTTTTCAGGATAGGTTGAAAATAGAAAGTAAAAAAAATAAAAATAAATAAAAGGCATTTATTTGAAATCTACATCTTTTTCAACATTATAATATGTCTTTGCTGTCACTTTTGATCAATTCTTAGTTAATAAAAATAGTAAAGTCTTTCAAATATTGCTTTTTCAAAACGACAGTAGAACATCTATATTGTATTATTTTATATAATGTCTTGACTGTCTGCTATGTTTTCTGTTTAAGTGTTTTTATGGCTGTCTGACAGAACAGGTAACAATTTGAGCCATGTCTGTCCACACCCATGCTAAAATCTGTTAAAAAAGTACACAAAAGCTAACACTCTTTTGTATTTCATCGATTATGAGCTATTAGGATTTAGCACGGCTAATCCATTAATACTTGGCGTACAGCAGTAAAGCGTGTGGGATTTTGACAAGATCCTGCAAATTTCCTGGGTGTGAAAACTTAGATAATCCAGGCCCAACGCCAAAACTGACAGACCAAAAACAAATTCTGGGTTCTTTGGACACTGTCATTCTCCGGAATCATTCAAATGCACTGGTTTAACAGCAGTCCTCTGGTTTGCCCATTTGAATAACTCTCTAAATTCAAAGCAGGTATTCAAAGTGGTGTGTGTGTTCAATTCACTCAGAATCACCACATGCTAAGAGGATGTCTAGATGTGGTGAATGGACGAAAGCATGCATGATGAGTGCGTTAATACATCTAGTGTCTGGGCATCAGAATGAATGCCTATGTGTGACTGAACAGGCCGGTTTGCCTGCCAGACCTGAGAGCAGCCTGGTCAGCAGAGCCTATTGTCATGACAACATCCTCCACATTACTCAGCAAAGCCATAGAGCCGCTTGGCTCTGCTGTCTCCAATTGAGCTGATGGTTTCACTGCATATTAACACTCAGTGTCACAAAATCTCAGCTTTTGGTACATAACTCTGGGCATCTACAATCTCTGCGACAATTGCATTAATTCATTCATTTGGCCGATGATTTTATTCAAAGCGACTTACACAGCGTTTAAGGTATACATGGGAGTTCCTGTAGCTCAAAAGTAGAGGTCACTGGTTTGACAGAAGGCATGAACTGATCAAATGTATACCTTTAATCTATTGCAAGTCGATATGGATAAAAGCATCTGCCAAATGCATAAATAGAAATACATTGAATCATTTCTCGTTGCTTGTGGCATGTTCTACCAACAGAGTAAAAAAATATTTTTCAAAAGTTGCAAATACTAAGTTATATATAAATATAAAGTTGCATATTGGACTATGTTTTACAAGAAAATAGTCTTTCTATTTCCTGTTTAATTCAATTTGTTACTTGCCATTGCTTTGTAATGGAAATTATTATTATAAATCATACACCACACTTTTTATTTCTTAAAAATGACTACAAAAAACAATATGGCTAGATTCTTCTTTTGCTTAAAAAAATCTAGCACTTTGTATTCTAGTGGAAACTATTTCACAGGACAATCTGAACAATATAATCTATGCAATTGCAATAAAAAAAGTTTTGTTGGGACCAATGTCATGCACTGGAGCATTTAGACAATAGACAAAAGGTGACGTGAACTTTAAAAAGCACACTTCAGCAATGACATGTACATGCATAGATTTTAAGAAAGAGAAACCAAAGATGAAGCAAACTAAGAATGTTTGTTTGTACTGGTAAATCAATACTTGATGAACACAGCAGCTAACTGCTGAAAACTTCTTTTTGCTTCAACGCCAGTACATTAAATCCAGGTTTGTGGAAATTGAGGCTGAGGATTACATTCTCTCTCCCCACTTGGAGAGTGGGCTAAGGAGCAGATGAGTCAGGACTTACGCCTCTGTCAAAAATGCATTTATGCTGCAGTACACATCTCAATTTCACTCTAACTCCTGATCATTCAGACAGCTACTCTGAAGCATCACTGAGGTGAAGATTAAACAAAAACTGAGCATCAAATCATGGGCATTTAGACAGCTAATTATTCATTTGTATGCTATTGAGAGCAGAGTAGTGATGTGATGGCTGGAAGTGCTAATACCCTTTAGGTGTTGTAAACCTCAAACTAGCGTTTGCACTAGTTGCTGCAAATGCTCCAAGGTTTTTCGCATTTTCCCAAAGGAGACCACATAATTTCATGTCAGCTTCTGTGTTCACCTGAGACCTTGACAACCACAAAAACAGGGGCCTCTATGGCCAAGAAAATGTTTCGCTCATCTCTAATGTGTTAATCCAGGAAAGAAACGTATTTAACTAGCTAGACAAGACAAGCGAAAGCATTAAATAATAAATAACCATGCTCATCAAGCAATTCAAATTAGAAGCAATGGTTCAGTATACCTCACATTAAACAACATTCTACTGAGCTCCATGCTGATTTACATTTTAGACACAATATTTCTTTTTTTTTCGCCGAAGCATCTATATAGTAAGTGCTTAAAACAGAAGTATAACTGATATCAAATGGAAGTGTCTTTTGTTCATCTAGCTAATTCCATCTCCAACTTCCCTATTGTTTGAGCCAATGTTGCTGTGTCGGTCTGGTTAGGATGCTCAAACAAACAGAGCAATGTTTTGAAGTATACACTTTTCGTTGAAATCAACCTACAAATGTCTTGCCCATAAGGTGAGAAAGAAGAAAGTGATAAAAACAAAACAAACAAAAACACACCTTTAACACACTTAATAGACTGCCAGAGCCCAGGTCACTAGCATTAAGAGTTCTGCACGAAGCTTGCGGCTAATTGTCTATCTTACAAACATAACCTCCTACTTGATTTCAGCAGTTAAATCTTTTCAGAGATATCCTTCAGAAATATTTGTATTGGGTCCTTTAAAAAGAAATGCGAATACTAAATTAAGCACTCATTTTTAACTTAACGCCCCAAGTAAGATTCTCCTGAGGGTCCATGAAAGGAGGTCAGCCCTTTTAAATTCTCCAGCCCTTGACTTTCGCTTTCCCTCATGTCAACACATGTGAATTATATAATATATTAGATTCTAGGAACCTTTCAATATTGCCAAATGGGCTAGCATAAAAGACATATTCGAAATGAATTAGATGAAAAGAACTCCACTGTTTAAAGTGACGCCAATAGAGCTGTAAAAAGTAACTAGTTAAATCGAAAAAGTAGAAAGATTAGTGGTGGCTTTGCTACGAAATTGAGAAATGGCCTACTTACTAATTAGAAATCCCTTTTCAATTGTCAAAGCTCTTGTAATCTTGAATGACTGCTTAATTTCCTATGGCAAAGCTGAGTGATCTGATTAAGCTGTAAAACGTGTCATAACAGCAGGGCTGCCTGCCAGTTTGCCATTGTGAAGCAGAGGGAACGGGGCAGAGCTAAAGTGGCAGATCGCTGTGGGGCTCAGATCTCAGTTCGCCGTGTGCCACGCAGCGAGACTGGCTAAGCGGCAGGGCCCTCTATCAGTCGGGGCACTGAATAGAATATCTAGTGGAAAATTCTCAGACTATTCTTCTATGACTAATGCACAATTCACACGTTATACAAAGCTTGGGCACAGCATGGGCCACATTTCAGACGGTCTATTCATGAAACAAAACACGCATTTTTAGGAGTCATATCGATGTTATCAGTGTGACCCCTTTATTTGAGCCCAGAAGTCAAAATATACATTTCCACTGAGGCTATAGTTTCCACTGACACCATGACAAAGGTATAGCTGTGGACTGGAGACAGCACAGCAAGCCTTTGCTTCAATCACTCAGTATTTCATCGCCTGCTAATAAAAGTCAGACCTTGCGAGGGCAGGATGCAGCAGGTGACACTACATACAAGCATCCAAACATGCCATGCATAGTAGAATGTAGAATAACCTCATTACTGCAACTGAAAGATAGCGTTTGCTTCGTTTAATGTAGATTAGGTATTGTTTAAGACCTAGCAGCAACTTTAATACTAATGTAAGAATCACTATTATTATTGTTGTTCATACTGAAATATTGAGAAATACATGAATCGTTATCAGACGAAGTCTACAGTGAAACATTGCAATGGACGATGGGGGGTTATGTTTAAGTGTTAACCTCTGTTAATGTGAAAGGGCTTGAATGAAGCCCGTTTGGCTTAAGATAAAACTACTAGAAGACGTAACACTGAAATATAATTTCCACAAATGATCCTGAGTGATTGTGGTGTGATCCACACCACTGTTTTGACGCTCTTCTCACTTCAAAAATGGAAAAGGGGAAAATGGTACTACCTCTCTGTCCGGACGGGGACCGCAGTCCGCCATTTAAATATCATTGGTTCATATCATATCATTAGTTTGTGTAAAACATCTAGTAGCCTTTTTTTTGCCCAATACAATCTTTAGTGTTTAATTTGTGTTCATTGACCTGTTTTGAATGTAATTTGTATTGTGATCGATCTAAGAACTTCATTATTTGCAGGAAATCACAGTGCAGGCTCAACATTGTGATGTCTGTCAGCCATCAGCGATGGGACGACAGCATTGTCTATCGGCCCTACCCTAATAACACCTCAAATGCTATTACCTTTTCTAAGTGACTGGACTATAAAATGGTCTAAAGATGTCCCTGAGCTAATCTACCAAAGGACTTTTGATTCACCAAACAGAACATCCAAGCAAGGACCCATAATACCCGATTATTTACATTTTCTTTAAAGGAGAAGCAAAACTAATTAAGGGTCAAGGCACGTAAACTGTCTCTCCATCAGAACCATGTGCTATATTTTAACTTTCAATAATAAAAATGCATTACTGCTGATCAATCCTGCATGCCATATAGATAACTGAAATATTCTCACTCAAAATGCTGTCCGAAAGCCCCCATTTGACATTGGTATTGACCTGCGACCCCAGCATGTTCACGCACGAGAGAGCTGCGTCTCAAAGAGCCTGCAGAGAACTGCTATGGACATGGTGCCGTTTTAATCTGGGATCAAACTAAAAATCCCTTCCCCCAAGAGTTCAATCAAGGTCAGGTCAGCGATTAAACCTAATGTCTACAGAGAGGTAATAGGCAATGGAGCTACAGCTGTGGGCTGCACACTGACTCTGCACTTTTCTATATTTTACCCTAAAGACTATATACCTGCTCACACACTCCTTCCAAGAAAGCAGAGTAGAGAAAGCAGGGCTGCAAAGCTAACAAAAATCAATTTTACAAATTATTTATTGGCGATTAATTGGACGTATGTGATGTGTCAATGATGTCACTTTGCACTTTTTACTAGGAGGAACGAGTTTACAACCAAAGTATGGGAGAATTCCATATCAAAATCTTTGAAGAAAGTCATGAGTATGTGGCTCGATGTGGGGTGTCAGGTGCTTCGACAGATTGCTTGTGCTTTTTAATACTTGCATGCTGTTATATTGCTAAAATAATCTCTTTGGTAAATGTTATAAACTTAAAAGTTAATTGAGTGCATCCTAACAGTTGGTGGTTTTCCGATTAAAAATTAAAATACTCCTAGAAGCATGTTTGTGATTTAGCTTTCCTGCAAAAAGAGATTTCAATAGTTGCAGCCCTAGAGACAAATAAATAAATAAATAAATAGATAAAGTATGAGCAGAAGAAAGATAGACAGAGCAGGAAGGGTCTACAACTGGTCATTATAAAAGCTGTTAATTCTTGCTGTAGCCACATTCCCACAAGCTATATCGGATGGGATTATAAAAGCATTTGTGTTTGACATTAAGGGCTTTTATTTGAAATGTCAAACACACCGATGTGCATGCAGGCTATATTTAGGATATTCTCTGTCTAGTCTTACTGTTTAGAAAGGGGGAAAAGAGCTACATCTCAATCGGACATTGTGTAAGATATCAGCATACTGTCCATGTGCTGCCTGAGTCCTGGCTCATGTATTGAGCAGCAGCAGCAATGGAACAAAAGCAGCGTGCCTCCCGATAGACTGCAGATGCACTAAAATGCAGCAAGATGCCATTCAAGTGTAACAGACCTGCTCTAACTGCAAACCTCTATATGCTTAGAGTAAGATGCAAGAGTGCTGTTTAAAACCATCCAGAGAGTGTGTGTTCCTTCCACTATACCTCCTGGAACTGTATTTTGATTTCTGCAAAGCAAAGCAAGTGCAAGATAATGATTATGTACCATCTACAGGCGATGTTTTCAGTCTGCTGCAAAGTCCATTAACGTCCGCATAAGATTCCTGGATTTTGAATAATCCTTCAGCCCCTCGCAGTTCCATGAGAGAGCGCAGGTCTTTAAGCGAGCAACCAAACTCTCCATCGTGATTGGGCTCGGCCACAGAGTTCTTCACCCCGCTGTATGAGTTGTTAGCCATGTTTCCCGGCTACACCGCGACTCAGCAAGGGTGGAAAAATGGCGTCCCAAAAGGAGAGCTATATCCTCAGGAGACCAATGCCAGTAGTTCCCATAAACAGCTGACGTCCTTCAGAGGAGGAGGAGGATGCCCGACTGCAGGTGGCAGGACTGGGATAATTCACAAGCCATTCCCCTCAGCCTGTGGCGTTGCTTTCATTGTGAATGAAACCTTAAACAGTCAGTCCAAGGACCTGAAAAAAAGAAGAGAAAGTTTGATTAGAAATAATAATATTACAAAATATAATATGTTCACAAATGCAAAACCCAACACCACAATAGATTTTTTTTTGTAGATTTCAAAACAAAACAAGCAACAAACGTTGGGAAGCTCTCCATTTGGCCTGGAATTAGTAAGAACGAGCTCACTGGCTGAGTTTCAAGGTGACATGCTACCCACTTCTACAGGCAGAACTATGTGGGTTTTTTTGAGAAGTAGCGTGGGAACTGACCTGCCATCATAACTATGTGAGACAAAAAAAGTCTTTTTCCCTCAACATTATACATGGCTTTTTTGAGCAACATGAAAATGCTTTAAATTTGGAAGCTCGTGGAATAGAGCACAACTAAGATTTCAGATTTCAATGCCCAGAATGACATTTTATTATATAGTCAGTCGATCCACAACACAATAATTGTGTTTGAGAAAATGGTCAAGGTCATAGGTTAAATTCCCAGGGAATGCAGATAAAATATATACATTGAATGCAATAAAAGCATTTGCCAAATGCACAAAATATAAATGCACTAAATAAGTCCAATAAAACCATGGAATGCTTGGACAAATATTTTTATGTACACAAACAAGGAGAGTGTGTCTCCATATTTATAACATGCCCTCAACCCAAATAACACACTATCAGACTTCACAGTTGAACCGCATAGGGCTTTCAATAAACAAAATATTTTAGTAGATAATAGGGCTAACTAAAACTCAGACAATCAAGACATTGTCCAGCCGAACACCATGCAGCCTGTCTCTCAAACCAACACCCTTGTCATGTGGCCATTCATCCTACCAGCCTCTACTATCCTAGCCTTTATCAGGAAGATTTCATTAAATTACATTATTAGAATTATAATAAAGAAAGTTACCAAGCAGCAGAAGGGGTGATCCGAGGAACAGATAGAAAATTCAAACTATGAGGATGAGAAGATGGTGTTGTTGAGAGTGCTTTCGTTCTGTAAGTATCCCACCAGGACTGATTTACTTGCAGCAGTACATGCAGAGCGTGGAACAGCATGCTGCTCTGTAACAGGCCACCAGCTGGGCAATCAACTTCTCTCACAGCCAATGTCATGAACATTGCAGACAAATTAAGAGAAAAGCTTTAGCTAAAACTACTCTCTCAGGTGCTGAAACTCTGGATTTGACCTTTTTATGAAGCTGCGGAAAAAAGGGCACAAACAAAAATAAACAGTAAAAGTTAAAGAGCACTAGGGCTGGGCGATATGGCCAAAAAAATCATATCTCTGTATTTTTTGGTTGAATGGACATACATGGTATATATATCCCGTATTTTCTATTTGGATTAAAAAATAAAAATAAAACGTATTTATTTATTCATTTTACATCCTGTAAAATAAAGTTTACAATCTATAATTACAAAATTAATAATTTTGTTTTAAAATTCACTAAACAAACATATTGGCCTATATTTGATAACAGCCATTATAATGGTCACTTTCATAAAAATATACATCCATGTAGGTTAAAAATTCCACATATAGCACATTTATTGTCCAGAAATGTTTTAGAAATATGTATACTTTTGTCAGAATTATTGCGTTCCTATTCTATTGCGCAAATGCACGCGATGATGCTCGTTCACAGAAGCCTGAATTTTAGCGGAGATTCACATGCAGAAGGCTCGTCCTCTCCAGGCCAATTTTTATTTACATTTGCATGACTTTCTAACATTTAAAGATGGAGAATATACCTGTGAGTCCTAGTTATGCACTGAGGGAAGCACCACATTTAAAACGTATTAAACACTGAAAGTATTTATCTGTCTGTCAGCACAAGTAGCCTATCTCTCAGAGCATCTGACAGGGCAAGCTGGTTTAAACTATACGCGTTTACCATATCTTACAAGTTATTTTGAAGTCCTTAAAATAAAGTATGTCATGTTTGGGACTTTCCCTGCATCAGCTCATTCTCCATATGTACTCTGCTATTTTTCAGTTGCGTTCGTATCAATCTACTCTATATCGATATAAAAGGTATTGCCTCATTCCAATCCATATCGTTTATAAAAATATATATATAGCGATCGATATATTGTACAAACTTGATATTCTGCCCAGCCCTAAAGCACTGGCGCTAAAGTATGTCACTCAACAAGCTCAGTTTTATCTCTTTTTAAAACTGGAAGTGAAAACGGAAACACCCAACAGCTTTGCACTGCAACGGCTAACTGTGTCCCTCCCTTTTGAAGTAACAACTAGTCCTAGAATGTAAATGTGAAAATCAATGATGGGTAAAACAGAACTTCCTGAAACTACTCATCTCAAACAGTCGTGGTACACGTTTCATTATCACAGTTCATTCTGACTGTAAATAACAATGCGTGCAGGATTCGAGCAAGATAACCTCTGTCCAGCACAGTCGACCTCTTTTTTCCCCCCCAGTTATCATTTGCGAGTGACTGCATGGCCACGATGAGGGAAGTGCCAAACCTTTGCTGTGCCATGACAGTTTCAGGTTGCAGAGCAGGTCACATGTCACAACAGTGGAAAATCATTGTGATTGGATCTTCAAACTAACAGCTAGCACAGTAATGTTAACCCTTACCATACAAAAGTAGAGGACTGTTTTGGACGTGCACCTGTGGCCTGCCTTAAGACTAATAATTTAAGCATCATATATATATATATATATATATATATATATATATATATATATATATACACACACACACACACACACACACACACAGATCCTTCTCAAAAAATTAGCATATTGTGATAAAGTTTATTATTTTCCATAATGTAATGATAATGATAATGATGTAATGATAACTTAAACTTTCATATATTTTAGATTCATTTGCACACTGACTGAAATATTGCAGGTGTGTTATTGTTTTAATACTGATGATTTTGGCATATAGCTCATGAAAACCCCAAATTCTCAAAAAATTTGCATTTTTCATCTGACCAATAAAAGAAAAGTGTTTTTAATACAAAAAAGTCAACCTTTAAATAATTATGTTCAGTTATGCACTCAATACTTGGTCGGGAATCCTTTTGCAGAAATGACTGGCACTGCTGAGGTGTTATGGAGGCCCAGGATGCTTCGATAGCGGCCTTAAGCTCATCCAGAGTGTTGGGTCTTGCGTCTCTCAACTTTCTCTTCACAATCTCCCACAGATTCTCTATGGGGTTCAGGTCAGGAGAGTTGGCAGGCCAATTGAGCACAGTAATACCATGGTCAGTAAACCATTTACCAGTGGTTTTGGCACTGTGAGCAGGTGCCAGGTCGTGCTGAAAAACGAAATCATCTCCATAAAGCTTTTCAGCAGATGGAAGCATGAAGTGCTCCAAAAATCTCCTGATAGCTAGCTGCATTGACCCTGCCCTTGATAAAACACAGCGGACCAACACCAGCAGCTGACATGGCACCCCAGACCATCACTGACTGTGGGTACTTGACACTGGGCTTCAGGCATTTTGGCATTTCCTTCTCCCCAGTCTTCCTCCAGACTCTGGCACCTTGATTTCCGAATGGCATGCAAAATTTGAGCAACAGTCCAGTGCTGCTTC
The DNA here is from genome assembly GCF_024679245.1 of Pseudorasbora parva. Taxonomy (NCBI): domain Eukaryota; kingdom Metazoa; phylum Chordata; class Actinopteri; order Cypriniformes; family Gobionidae; genus Pseudorasbora; species Pseudorasbora parva. The sequence goes on along the minus strand of NC_090191.1, from coordinate 29,996,020 downwards.
TCTGTAGCCCAGGTCAGGCGCTTTTGCCGCTGTTTCTGTTTCATAAGTGGCTTGACCTGGGGAATGCAGCACCTGTAGCCCATTTCCTGCACACGCCTGTGCACGGTGTCTCTGGATGTTTCTACTCCAGACTCAGTCCACTGCTTCCGCAGGTCCCCCAAGGTCTGGAATCGGTCCTTCTCCACAATCTTCCTCAGGGTCCGGTCACCTCTTCTCGTTGTGCAGCATTTTTTGCCACACTTTTTCCTTCCCACAGACTTCCCACTGAGGTGCCTTGATACAGCATTCTGGGAACAGCCTATTCGTTCAGAAATTTCTTTCTGTGTCTTACCCTCTCGCTTGAGGGTGTCAATGATGGCCTTCTGGACAGCAGTCAGGTCGGCAGTCTTACCCATGATTGCGGTTTTGAGTAATGAACCAGGGTGGGAGTTTTTAAAAGCCTCAGGAATCTTTTGCAGGTGTGTGGAGTTAATTAGTTGATTCAGATGATTAGGTTAATAGCTCGTTTAGAGAACCTTTTCATGATATGCTAATTTTTTGAGATTTTGGGTTTTCATGAGCTGTATGCCAAAATCATCAGTATTAAAACAATAAAAGACCTGAAATATTTCAGTTGGTGTTGCAATGAATCTAAAATATATGAAAGTTTAATTTTTATCATTACATTATGGAAAATAATTAACTTTATCACAATATGCTAATTTTTTGAGAAGGACCTGTATATATATGTAATATATATTCCTGACGGTCCTCACAAAGAAACAGGCATTTACGCCCAGCATTGTGTAATTTCATGCATTTAGCCACCACTTCATTAAGCCTAAAAACTATACACTTATCTGCGCACCTGTGAATAAATAGGCAGGTTCATGTGAGATCTACAAGCTCCCCAATGACAACACTCAATGCATTTAAAGGAAGGCTGCAAGAAAACATAAGGAAAACCCTTTTGTTCTTGCTTGGCAATTGGAGACCCTACACTGTACAAGCCAACTTCATGGTATGCTAGTCAAGGACAGCGATTCCAGGGATCCCTCTGCAGTAGAGCAGTCGGTAATGGGGTATTTTTAGCAGCCTCAGACTGCCCATCCCCCTTGCTGGCTGTTGCTGAAATGGGTCAGGCCATTTCTATGTGGAGGGTACAATGCAGAGACCCGCCTTACTCATGCTAACATGGCTCAGTGCACTTAAGGCCACTTCACACCACAGACTGGGCACTTCTACTATACCCTTAGACACTGATCCTGCCAACTCACAGCAGCCTGCCACCCACTCGGCCACACAAAACAACTCCTCAAGAAGAACCTGAATGACACCTCCAAAAAAGCCCCATTAAACAAAATGAATCCTTCGGTCTGAAAAATAAAACTCTTCACATTTCTAGGAAGCTATGATTTCTGTGATGCAGAAAGCGCAGAATCCAGTCATTAAAAATGTGCTAAATGTCATAAATTGAATAAATCAATATTAGGACTGTGCACTTAATCAAATTGCAATATGGATAATGTCTGTGAATATTAAACCACAAAAAGACTACCATTTAAAAAAAGTGAAGGCTGCTAATTTGTTTTCAAGTCATAAAATACATAATCTAAAAGGAAAATATAACATTCCACATGGTACTACTGTTGTTGTTAAAACAAATGTACAAATGTTTGTAAATTAATCAAATGTTCAAGTTTTATGAATTCAAACGAGACATTCATTTTGATTATTACATTTTTTTTTTTTTTAATGAAAATTGAAAACAGAATTTAACAAAGGGCCTTGATTATTCTTTCTGCTTTGTTACATGAGCACAGGGGGGGAAATGAAAATTGCAAACAGCTTCATACTTAAAGGCTCTGCGCTTTTATGGTTAAGGTTCTCACCAGGGACAGCATATCTAAAGAAGTGATTTTATAGAACAGGAACCTTTAAGTTGATTGTTATGGGTGCCAGTCACAGCACACAAGCCGTCCATTTGCTCCGACCCCTGCCTCCATGTCTGACACTGCACAGTAAATCAGAGATGACTCAAACCATTAAACGTGATGGGATAATGGGCATGATGAGGCTTCAAAATTTATATTTGCTTAACTCATTGAATGTCACTTGGGGAATGGATGCGGGCATGACCGACATGACTGAAGGTTCTGTTTCTGTCCAAACACAATCTGTTTATATTTAGATGCACACTTTTTAAAGACAGCACCTGTAAGCACCAATCAAAGAGCACGGCTTCCACATTCCTTTGATTGGGGGCATGAAACAGGATTTCACTAACTGTTTTTACGGAGCATCAAGTTAAACGCATCGAACCAAATAATACATTTGATTGCAAATCAAAAGCTTGAACAACAATTCTTCATTTGCTTGAAGGTGGTAATTTACCCCAGTCATTTAAGGTTGAAGAAAATATACATCTTGTTCTAATAGATGAGGACAGAAAACACATTTGCCCCTAAGATGGCCATTTTTCTCTGTCATCGACATCTGATTAAGGCATAAAGCATGACGGTATACAGTAATTAAATGGTGACATTATTCAAATGTACTTTATAGCACAGCACTCTATTTTTAGCTGTTTATAATAGCTTATGAGGGGTTGAATGTCACCTCAGATTAATGTGACACCAAAGCAGTGGCCTCTTACATAAACAATACTAGAGAGAGGGGCTAAGTTACCCTTTTTCCATTCTAGTGATTATGGAACACATTCACATTTACTTAATATAATATGACGTTACAACGTGAACCACATGGTATGCGTTACACAAAATCATACTCATTTTGTTTGACCACATAGTTTAGGTTGATCTTATTACTGGAGGTACAACCAATGTCTATAATCAATAATTTGGTTGAAATTAAACATAAAACTTGAAATTAAAGTGGAGCAACAATCCTCAAAGCTAAAAAATGTTTCGGGTCATATTACGGTTTAAGAGTCACGTATCATTGGGTATTTTTTCAGATCAGATTTTTCTTTTTTTTACATTTATTTCTACTAAAAGCACACTTACTGCGAAACAGCAAAAATTGCTAGCCTAATTAATAAAGTTCAGACTTTATTAAAGACAAGTGAACAGTCAGTAATAAAATAACAATACACTACAATAAGTTGGCAAAACTCAAAAATCAGTTACCTCAGCTTGTTTGAGTTATGACATTTCCAAGTTGAATTAAGTAGAACTATTAGCTTTTGAGTTTGTAGTACTCATGTGTTAATTAACACTCATGTAATAATTATCATGTTTATAATTAACAAAGAGACAATCACTATATACATGCATGCATCTGACACAACACATGCTGGGAAAAAGGAAATCATCTGCCCAGTTTCAGTTAAATTTATGTTACTCTAGTCTAAATCAAAAGAAACTAGTTCAATGAACTCAAAACAATGAAACATTTTAGGTTATTTAAAATGCGTCAGTTTCATGAACTCAGAGAAAAGAAAGTTATACTCATCATAGAACAATACTCATCAAGGTTAATGTGTTTTTTACTTTTTAAGAGAAATGCACCGTTCCAAAATAAGAAAACTCCTTTCTTAATTTTAAGTTGCAATAGTGTTTTCTTCCCCATTGTGACATACATCCGGCATCTTGAACTATGAAAAAAAAAACGTTGGGCCAGACTTTATTTTGTCCTTTGGGAATTGGTTGGGTAGTTGGATCTTTGTCATTTGCTATGATCTCATGTGAGTGACATTTCGTCCCGCCCTCATGCCGATAAACACGTCATCAGACAAGAGATGCCGTTGCAAGTGGGGGTATTTTGATGAAAGATTACCATGATTAGAGGGCACATGAGAAGGCCACGAGATTGATAAATTAATAAAAAATATTGATGTGTACAGACAAATCATTTGAAAGAATCTGAATTGTCAATTTTGATTTCATGGTGACTAAGTTGCACCCTGCTGGAATGCTCTAAGAGCATGTGCTTACATTTAAAACACAATTTTCATCATTATAATATATATGGCAATACAAATATGAGTAATAATGGCAATAAAAACATGAGTAATATATTATATTAATCATCATCTGCAGGCTGCTTCTCACTAAGCTTGAGTAACAATTATAATATGAAGCTATAGGAATAAAATATCTAGGCTAAAAAATCCATAGCCTATATACAACTGGGCCATGCTAATGCTCATAACAGTCCAAAGGCCTCTGAAGCTCACTTGACAGTCAAAGGTTAGTTTATGTTAAGGGTAAATCATTAAAAAAAAATGAAACCATTACTGAAGTCAAATCATATATTTCCATCCTGCAATAAATCAAAAAACACTTTTTAACAAAGACAGTTGATGCTTAGAAGTTACAATGTGGACAATGTTGCTCTGAAGAATACTGGATTGCAACTAAATCCTCAGCATTTGCTCCAAATTTGCCTCTGTTACATATCATGAACTGTTGTTATTACAATGACTTACGTTGTTCACCACAAACACATTTAAATCTCAATGTGTAGTAGTGATCTACACATATCAAAGGTCAGTGTCTACATAAAGCATTTGTGCAGACCAAAAAGGTTGACAAATACACTCTCACGATTTGAGTTGGAGAAAGCTGAATGTTCACTGTAGACTCAAGGTCAAATTCAGCATTGCTGTCATACAGCAACGCATTATCACGGGCTATAAAAGCTTGGAAGCAACAAAAGAAGCAACAAGGCAGCGAATGATGTACGCCAAGAAGCAACAGACCTGACACGCTATTTAAACGCACACCAGGGTCTATCTAGAAATTCTAGGTGCCATATTCAATCTCAACACATTAGGCAGACAGTAGACACAATAAGTCAGCCGATTAGGTTGGGTACATTGTGTTTTGCACATCTGCTCCTTCAAATACGATCCCAGCAAATTTGACATGTCGCACAGCGCTTGTTCCAGTCTGAATGCCCAGTCACACATGACAGGAGGAATTAGGACTGTATACTACAACTGTTGACACGAATGCACCAAGCTTAAAGGGACAGTTCACCCAAAAAGAAGAAGAAGAAAAAAAAACATTTAATCACTCTAATGTTGTTTGTTACACAAATTACTTTACAAATAAATAATGGTAAAGGCAAATAGCCAGTGACCAATGCATTTCTCTAAACAATGAAAGTGAATGCGGCTGTCATTCTGACGAACATCTCAACACGAAAGTCAAACGGTTTTGGAAGAACATAGCGGTGAGTAAACGGTGACCCAATTTACATTCTATGAGTGAAATCGCTTTTTAACGTTGGTTGAATGAAGATTGTTGTAAAACACAGCGATATGCGGTAACTGATAAGCAGGTAATGGTGCGAAAGGCAAGTTGACAGCTGGAGCGTCCTCGCATTTGGCTTTAGCCTGCTAGCGGTCTTAACTCAAGTCATTCTGTCAAAAAGTGTTTTAATAATAATAATGACACCAGACCAACACCATATTTTTCCCCAAAATGGAAGAGATCTCCAACTTTCCGTTGCAATTCAAACGTCATTTCGGGTAAAATCCCTTAAAAACCCCCGGCTGGGCTAATGTCACAGCCACCGACCGACCGTCCGACTGACTGACTGACAGAGACGGTCGCTTTTAGCTGAACAAGTTGGCTCGTTTGACAGCATTTCATTTAACGTCAAAACGCTTGTGTAAAACAATACATTGTTGCTTAAAATGCAAGGAAATTACAGAGACTGTAGTTTCTAGCGTGTAAACATTCTTATCAGAGACTTGGCTGCCTGACAGTTGAGGGTTCTGTAACGGTAACGTTAAAAGCGCGAGCATTTTATTTGACCGCTTTTAAACGAAGCCGGGGGTTAAAATAGAATTATGGTCATCTTGTCTATGATAACGAGTAAAACACAAATGTAAAAGCTCCTATTTATACATTTTAAATTAGGTTAAGTTTCCAAATTATACATTTCAACAGGAGTATTTCGAAAACGTATCGCGTGATCTTATCTGTAGAAACGCGGCGCGCGCAGTCGAACACATTTCAGAAGCTTCATACGTCAAAAGCAACTATTCAGCGTGCGCTACACATCATCCCAGCATCTCAACATGGTGTGATATATTAAAACCCCATTAAATTTTCCACACACCCCCTCCCCTGCAGTGACAATAGGCAGGTGTGGGTTAAAAATGCACAGCAGCTCGGTTGCCTTCTTGCCCCTTTCTCTGCCTGCTACCAACTAGCAGGAGTTGCCTAGCCAATTTGGCTAGCTGATAATAACGCAGGCTAACGGAAAGCACAGTTTGGATGTAGACAATCAGTAAAGAGGAACAAAAAATTGGTGCATTTGAAATGCAGCAATACCACAAGCATGCATGCGAGAAATGGTGAAATTACACTCACGAAGCTCTCCGAACGGTGCCTCAGAGATCCCCCTCACTCTCTCGGTCTCCCTCAGACTCACTCTGCCGTCTCTCAAGCTCCTCCAATCTGCAGAAAAATCCCTCCCACAGACTCGCGTCGCCAGAGACATGTGATGCACGTCAGGAGGACGGGCACTGACATACAGAATGATCCCCATTGGCTGAGAAGAGGTGCCAATCACATTAGGCGCACCCTCTGCTCAGCGTACGCGCACATTAACATAATTTATAAAGATGTTCCTGAAACCGGTTAAATGTACTATAACTTATTCCGCGTCGTTCTTTATTTTAACCTAATAAACGGCACGCTTCAGCACGTGCTGGCATGGTTAGCTCCGCCCACTGTCACAGACGAGTCTTCCCCGGCGGCTAATTAAACTTGACGTCATTCTTTCCATGACGTCGTCAGTCTCTCTCTCTCTCTCTCTCTCTCTCTCTCTCTCTCTCTCTCTCTCTCTCTCTCTCTCTCTCTCTCTCTCTCTCTCTCTCTCTCTCTCTACGATTCTGGTGTTGTTTTTTGATTCGCAGTACGCAGGAACTCGTTACACTGGCTAATCTGAACCGGATTGATGCATTCAGCAGCCTGAGTCCTGGCTCACCTTCTTTCCCAAGAATATGCATTAAACATTTGTCAGTTAACATACCACTGTTGGTCATTTGAATGTTCACACTGAGTCTCATTCATTAGATAACCAGACTGTGCAAAATATTGTGCAATCCTCTGTTCTTTCTTTTTTCCGATGCTAACAGAGTGAACTTGCATGACCAGCATTTTTCTCTCAGTATTTTCATCAAACTCATGTCCACTGAAGCACTTAGCAGCCAGTCTGGCATCTTCCTTTAAAACTGCAGCAGCACAAGCCTGGAGCATTTCTGTTTGTGAACCTTTGTTATAATATATCAAGTCCTCATGTCAGGAACTACCTGTACCAGGGGCGAATGGAAATATTTGGTTAGGTAACAAAAAACTTTTAAAATTGATGTCAAGCACACAAAAAAATGTTTAAGTGTTACTGCAGTGTTTCTTGATTTATATACAGATACCACAGCTTCCTCTAATCCTGATGGTGTTTCCTGTTTCTGAGGTGAGTGCTGCAAATACTTGCAAATGTAGCATGTCTAAGCTAATCTATTAAGAATAAGATAAAATAATACTGTCTGTAAGTTGCTTAATTTTTTTATAAAGGAGCGCCTCACTTCAATTCAACTACAAGAAATGTGAATGCCCTGTCATTTGCATGTAAAACGATTTAGACTATGAAAGAAGACATCAAAATTAGCTCTGAAATATTCTTAAACATAAGCCTACTGGAAATTATGTCAAAAAAAATAATAATTCATAAAGGAACAATGTTACAAGAATACTTTTTTTTCCACACCTAACATCGAAAAAAAAAAATCCCCATGTTTGTGGTTGTTTCTTTACAACCTCAGCTGTCATGGCAACCATTGTTTGTATTTGGTGACCATGGTGTATTGAAAGATGATGGCAAAAAGGCCTCCGCGAAGGCCTCAGAAGAAACCACATCGCCATCTTCATTCTGTTCTTTTCTTTTAAAACCGCTCTACTGACATTTACAGCCGTTCATGAGGGAATTTATTCAAAGTGACTTTCAATCTATCTATCTATACTATTACCTATATTACTAATGCCAATTGAGGTAAACCAATTACCAAGCAATGCTTCATTTTGTTCAGTCTGTGGTGTGAAAGGTCACATTAGCAAATAAACAAAACATCAGGTTTTACATCAGTTTTACTGGTAGTTCACTGTATGAAGAATTTTTGGGTATAATATGTCACAGTTTACTTTATTTAGCTATTCTCACTAGCAAAAATGAACTAGTGCACTCACTAATAAAAAAGTATATATGGTGTCTGAATCATTTTTTTGTTTTTGGTTTGAGTACATACGAGCATAGAACTTACCTGGTATAGATTGTTATGATATTATGGTTCAGGTTGTGTCTTCAACTTTGCTGCTAGAAAGATTATTCCACTATGATGAGGTTTGTGCTCTCACCATCTTTAAGTTTTGACCCTAATTTATATAGACAGAGACTTGCTTCCATCCAGTAGCAATAATTTTAACAGGGACCAAGACCCTGGTTTTGCAATCACACAAGCACCTCTGCTCAAACTAAGGGGAAAAACAGGCACAGTTGATAATGAACAGGCAGGAGCATTTGTGCCGGGTGCTATTGAAAAGATCCTTTCACCTAATGGGTTTTATCATTAACAAGAAAGGGCATCGCTGCACACGCAAGACCATCTTCAATTCTGTGGAGCATTGGGTTTTGATATATGGCAACTTTTCAACTTTTTAAGACCATGTACTTTTAACTTGCATTAAGCAAGGCTCAAAGGTTTGCTAATGTTCAATCAGATAGTGTAGGGAGGGGAGGTGTCAGTGAGTGCATTGATTGCTCAGCTTTAGTGCAGGCAACTTGTGAATGTGGAGCATGTGATGCATATGTTTGCTGTAGGAATCTCAGGAGTAACAAGTCAATCTATTAGGCCTGACCGCTTTGGTTTGCACCATATTTTCATCTAAAAGTAACATATAGCCCTTGCTAATCCACAAGAGGCTGACAAACAAGTTTCCTTTCAGCCTTCCAAAACCTCTGAAGTAGAGAGGACATGAATCCTATTTTTATTTGTTCCAGTTTCCACTTCTGAGATTTTTATTTGGAGCCGACAAACAGTAATGCCTGGGCCATGAGCAGATGTCCCAACACCACAAGTGCAAGTGCAGCCATCTTTTTTACTTTCTCACTTACACATATATGCAACCATGCACTACTACAATCTGTAGTGTCGATATATGTGTGTGTGTGTGTGTGTGTGTGTGTGTGTGTGTGTGTGTGTGTGTGTGTGTTTGTGTGTGTGTGTGTCATTAAAGTCGCCACAAAGTTTATTGACTTTTAGTATATGTTAGCAAACTCCAAAAATGTGCATTTAGAATTTAGCATTCAAAACTTACAGTCTTTCACTTCCGGCAATATGGATCAATTATTCTGATGACATCACGCTGCATTTTAGCTTCTAATCAGATTTTCTGTCCAATCAAATGCTCTGAAGCATCTGCCCCTACATCATAAATAGGGGGCGATTTCGGATTCAGTCTGCTCCGGTCCAGAGACACAATAGCACAGAGCGGATTGTATGTGCAAGCCGGTGCAGATTAGAAAACATCAGAATCATTTGAATTCAGCACAGAATATTGAAGAGAAAGTTTTAAAATAAATTTCAGAGGAAGTTTTAAAATACATTTTAAAGCGATGTGTATTAGATCAGAAGGAGAAACTGTTAGCGATTAGGAGAAATTTGCGGCTTTACTGAGCAGAGATGTATTATTTTGTGCTATTTAAAAAAAGATATATGTCTTCCTGTTTCAGTTGAAATAACGTCAACACAATGCCACAATGCTGCAAGTTTCAGGACATATTAATTATATTAACATTAATACAAATTAAATATATGTATATATAATTAATATATATATATATATATATATATATATATATATATATATATATATATATATATATATATATATATATATATATATATATAAACTGCAAAAAAAGTTTTATTGTATGACCTTGCTGAACATTAGGCTAAACATACTATGATGTCAGAAGGGGGAAGTTAGTGGCGGTTTTGCTTTCATATCAAGATCTGAGATAAGAATGTTTGCTTAACAAGTGGTTCAGAGTGAAAAACAAAGCATTCTTGAGTCAAAAATACTTCTGACAGGAATAACTCCTCAGGGCAGGCACTGAAGTTGTCATAAGACTTAAAGGCGTCACTGCTGAAACTCGGCAAAAGATGACAAAAGGGGTGTCATGGAATGTCAGCTGACTCAAATCAATGTGGAAGAAGAGGACAGTGGAAATGGTTCATTATAGCAGACTTGCTCAAGAGGGTCCAGTACCCTATCAGTCAGGACACACACTATTATTACTTCCTCTGGTTATCAATCTCCCTTCTCCAGCACTCTGGCTCTTACTAGAGCTTTTTCCACAATGTCAGCACAGAACTTCCTTCATTCTGATGGGACACAAAAAAGACAGAGAAAAAACAGAAGTCAGACTATATTTAGCTTTATAATAATATACAGTGGCCTCAAAAGATTTTTGGATACTTAAACTTAAAATAAATGAAATGTAATATCATTTTCATTGCATAGATCAATACAATTTCTCAGAACAAACCTGACTTTCCTGAGACATTTTTTGCTGGTACTTTTAAGTGTCCCAAAGTGAGATTTAGTTTCAAGTTCATACAGATGTCAGCTGAACAAACACAAGTGTGAACATGCTCCAGGTATGTTTGACACCAGAAAGTGTCCAAATACTTTAACATTACCTTTAAAAAGTTAGGTCAGTAAAATGTTTTAATAAATGCATTCAATTGTTTAAAAGTGAAAGTAAAGGCATTTACATTCACTGTAAAAAAAATAATAAAATGCATGGCTTCAATTGAACATTTTCTAGTGACTGATCACATCAAAATTCTTCAGCTGGCCAAACTGAATTTCTGTGAACTGATACAATTCAATTAACAGGAAATCAATTTGGCCAACTAATAAATGTAGATGTGATCACTCACTAGAAGATATATATATATATTACTCTAATATGCTGATTTGGTGCTCAAGTGAAAAAAAACAAAGATATGATATATATCTTTATATATATCATATCTTTTTTTTACTTGAGCACCAAATCAGCATATTAGAGTAATTTCTGAAGGATCACATGAAACTGGAATATATTACACATAAACATGAGTCTGGACTAATGATGTCATCACAGGAATATATTATACTTTAAATTTTAATAATATTACACAATATTACTGCTTTTGCTGTATTTTAATCAAATAAATGCAACCATGATGAGCATAAGGGAGGCATATCATTCCAAGTTATATTTGCTCAAAAATAATTCCTATACCTTTCTTAATATTAAATGCCACTCTGCATGAAGTTATTTCATGTAAATAAAACTGCTGTATAATAAAATACCAGAAGACACATAACTAAAAGCAATGTTTAGTGGCAAGACACGCTATTACGTTTCAAACATTCTAAATCCTATAAACACGGGGTTACCGCTATCAGACGCTGCTATTGCTGCATATGCGAAACAGGCATGGGTTTCTATCGGGGCAGGTTGTTTGGGGTTAGAGAAACTTAATGAGAAACATTCATTATACCAAACATGTCATCAGACAGCTGTAATTACAATAATTGTCTCTTCTCAGAAATACTACATGGGGGTGAATATGGGGTTTGTGTGGTGTAAGACTCCTTAATTAAGTCAACAATAAACTCCCCTCACTGTCAGAGCGACAGTCCTGAGTTATTTTCCATGAGAGAGTAGAAATTGCATTTGCACAAAGTACGTCCCTCAAAACACACATAATGCAGTCTGATGATGATGCTTCATTGAGTGTAACGGCACCCGGGGCGGGGTTATGGGATATGTTAAAGTATAACGTTCAAAAATTAGACCGCAAGAAAGATGTTAGTCTGCTTTGGGTAGGGGCATGTTTGTGTTTCCAGTTTCCAGTGGAATTTACAGCAGAGGTGAATGGCCCAGTGGAGAAAGACTGCAGCTGTACACTATGTGTGTGTGTGTGTGTGTGTGTGTGTGTGTGTGTGTGTGTGTGTGCGAGATAGATAGATACAGAGAGAGAGAGAGAGAGAGAGAGAGAGAGAGAGAGAGAGAGAGAGAGAGAGAGAGAGAGAGAGAGAGAGAGAGAGAGAGAGAGAGAGAGAGAGAGAGAGAGAGAGAGAGAGAGAGAGAGAGAGAGAGAGAGAGAGGGAGGGGACAGACAGTGCTCTTAGTCAGCACTGGACCGGCAGCCGGGCCGGGGGGCCAAGTTTCCACTTGCGAACAATTATTCACCTCAAGTGCCCAGCGTGTATATGTGTATAATGTGTGAGAGGACATCCCTCACACTGAGGGTACTGAAGTGCCTCTCCCGCCCCAACATCCTCCATTTCCAAACCAAACCATTTTCATGTAAAGATTTGACATATTTACACTTAATGTTTGAGTGTGTTTGTGTATGTTGTGTAATGGAAGCAGAAGGTCTCCTCAAAAAGGTCAATGAACCACCATGGGCACTTACACACAGTGAGGGTGGAATATTCCGGGTTCAATACAAGTTAAGCTTCGTCGACAGAATTTGTAGCTCAATTTTTCTTTAAATAGAGCAAAAATCAAAGTTATGGCAATGCACTTACAATGGAAGTGAAAAGGACATTTACACTGAACAATAAGAGATGTTTTTCACATAAATCATGTTAACATAGTACATATTGTTTATTTTGTGTGGCTATACTGTTGTAAAAATTTTTTTTATTGTTCCCATTCACTTCCATCGTAAATCCCACACTGCAACCATGATTTAGCGAGAGAAAAAGTCTTGAAAATGCGAGACCTGAACAGTGGAATAGGAAAACGTGCAAGATGTCAGGACAGATTTTTTTATTTAATTTTTTTTACTTCTTTTAACTTCAGAGCTTAATTTTTAGAGTGATGTTCCAAAAGAATTGAATCCAACATTCAAAGGTGCATATAGTGCAAATTTGCATAGGAAAAACAATATAAAAGCAACTCGGAGGGGGAAAAAACAAACACATTCTGTGTGTACCACTACACATCTAAATCAACACACCTAAAGGCCAAACAGTGTATTTATACAACATTTACTATCATATACTGATATTAAGGCCTTACAGCCCGTGTTTGTGTTTAAATTGGGAACCATCTGTAGGATTGGAGTGTGTGTGTATTCCAAATTGGTTGAAACAGATGTATTTATGTGTCATTTTCACATTGATTTATTAAAGGAAAGTGCCTGGCTACAATCCAAGTGGCCAATCAACCATAATTCACTCCAGTGTATCTAAACTCACAACATAAACCTGAACTGGTTATGCTGGTTATGGATTGTTGAGAATTGGAGAAAATGAGGGAATTGTGGAGAAATAGGCGCCCTTTCGTCTCACTCTTTTCCTTTTCCCATGGACTATATACCTGATGTGAGCCACGAGGGAGAAGAAAGGAAGAGGAAACGGGGTAATACTGTGGGCCTTCACATCCTGAAGTCCAGTAACACAAACACACATGCACATTCCCCCTCGTCTGTTACAGGTATTGGTCCTGACCAGAGCGTTATATGGGAGAGGAAGAGACAAAGAGGGTGAGAGAAAAGATAAGCTTGATTTAGATATTACATAAACATTTTCGTTTCTTGCTGCAAACATGACTCAGTTTCTATTTCTGTTGTGCCAGGTTGCCCCGTCCACTCTGAAATCTCATTGGTCCACAATTCTGTATCATTATGAGGGATCTTTACTTTCTGATTTTCTTTTGTTTGTTTTTTACATCTTTCCCCATTGAAACCAATGGATTTGCAGTGTTCTCTGATTCCATTAACTCTTATGTGTACCCTTATGCTCCACATGCACCCAGGCCACACGGTGCCTTGCAGCATCTGTGCCGTGCTGAATGAATGAGTGAGCGTGTGGTTAACCCATAAACAGAGCAGGGAGAAAGTGGAAAGTGAAGTGAAAAACAGTGCTATGCTGAAACTAGACCACAGCCATTTTAAGAGCTGAAATTTTCCTACCTCTGACCAATGGAACAAGCAAAGTGACTACTAAAATAATGGCCTGTACTTTGAAAAGATGTACTTTTTCTCCGATTCATTCATCCTCAGAAATTCACATTTGAATTTTGGTATCGTGAATCAAAGGGCGTATTGTTGTTTCTTTCCTCTTGATGTGAAACATTTGATCTCATGGTCCAGTCGAAGCTCAGACAGAGGCAGAGGAGGGATCAATGATTCTACTACAAAGGAGCGAGTCTCTGAATTCACAACATAATCACTCAGCATATCAGCGGTCTACTTTGCCATCGTGACGTCTTGTGATGAAGAACTCAGTGTAGACTCACATCAGACAAAGAAACTGTCAATCAGAACATTTAGTAGGCCTATACATCTAAAGTGGAGCATGACTGTAGACCAGTGACATTTCATGGTGGACATATAGCTACCCAGACGCTGTGGGTATAAAAGAACCTAATGACATTTGTTTTTCCACTGCAAAACCATCTTCTTAGGTTTTGTGTTTTTGTTTTCTTGGACCTTTACACATGCTTTTACATACAATTACAGAATATTTTTGAACTCTTCATTTTGTTTTTATACTGCGTTCAGGTGCAGTAAAAGTAGAACGTGGATGAGTGCTTTCACCTTCCCATTGAGGTTCTATGTTTAATAATCATAGCATTTTAGCAGTGTTCAGTTATTGTTGGAAAGCATCTTTTGGCATGGACAACAGGATTGTGAAGATGGTTCATTCGTAACCTGCTGGCCCCAAACCACACAGAGGCTGCCAGAGGTGATTGGTAAACCCGTCACACTGGTTCGGCTGTAAATGCCCTTTTGTTTTGCATGGCCAGCATGTGGGGAGCGAGAAATCACTGTCATTACATGGCATCTTTCTTATATTGTTTCCACTTAATGAATAACCACAAAACGAGAGAGAGAGAGAGAGAGAGAGAGAGAGAGAGAGAGAGAGAGAGAGAGAGAGAGAGAGAGAGAGAGAAAGAGAGAGAGAGAGAGAGAGAGAGAGAGAGAGAGAGAGAGAGAGAGAGAGAGAGCGAGCATAATTTCATGAAGTTATAATGCTAAGCCTATAATGATCTAATGATAAATTAAACTATTTTTAAATAAAATATTTGGTAAAATAAAATATACGTGCAAGAAAACAGCACAATTAAATTATTCTTAATAATTAGTTATTATTAGTAATACAGTGGGTATGGAAAGTATTCATTTTTCACACTTTGTTATATTGCAGCCATTTGCTAAAAGTTATTTTATTTCTCATGAATGTACACACAGCACCCCATATTGACAGAAAACACAGAATTGTTGACATTTTTGCAGATTTATTAAAAAAGAAAAACTGAAATATCACATGGTCCTAAGTATTCACACCCTTTGTGCAGTATTTAAGCACTCTTTTGATCTAATACAGCCATGAGTCTTTTTGGGAAAGATGCAAAAAGTTTTTCACTCCAGGATTTGGGGATCCTCTGGCATTCCTCCTTGCAGATCCTCTCCGGTTCTATCGGGTTGGATGGTAAACGTTGGTGGACAGCCATTTTCAAGTCTCTCCAGAGATGCTGGACGAGATACTCAATTAGGTTTAAGTCAGGGCTCTGGCTGGGCCATTCAAGAACAGTCACAGAGTTGTTGTGAAGTCACTCCTTCTGTATTTTATTGACAGGTGAAATTTTTCTCCACACATACTGCTCAGAATTAAGGCTAAAAAGTTATATGGTCTCATCAGACCAGAGAATCTTATTTCTCACAATCCTGGAGTCCTTCAGGTGTTTTTTTTTTTAGCAAGCTTTCATGTGTCTTGTGCTGAGGAGAGGCTTCCGTCAGGCCACTCAGCCATAAACCCCTCACAGGCCTGCAGTGATGGTTGACTTTCTACAAATTTCTCTCATCTCCAGACTGCATCTCTGGAGCTCAGCCACAGTGATCTTTGGGTTCTTCTTTACCTCTCTCACCAAGGCTCTTCTCCCCTGATAGCTCAGTTTGGCCGGATGGCCAGCTCTAAGAAGGGTTCTGGTCATCCCAAATGTCTTCCATTTAAGGATTATGGAGGCCACTGTGCTCTTAGGAAGCTTAAGTGCAGCCGAAATTGTTTTATAACCATGGCCAGATCTGTACCTTACCACAATTCTGTCTCTGAGCTCTTCAGTCAGCTCCTTTGACCTCATGATTCTCATTTGCTCTGACATGCACTGTGAGCTGTAAGGTCTTATATAGACAGGTGTGTGTTTTTCCTAATCAAGTCCAATCAGTATAATCAAACAGCTGGACTCAAGTGAAGGTGTAGAAACATCTCAAGGATGATCAGAAGAAATGGACAGCACCTGAGTTAAATATATGAGTGTCACAGCAAAGGGTTTTTACTTAGGACTATGTGATATTTCAGGTTTTCTTTTTTAATAAATCTACAAAATGTCAACAATTCTGTGTTTTTCTGTCAATATGGGGTGCTGTGTGTACATTAATGAGAAAAAAAATGAACTTAAATGATTTTAGCAAATGTCTGCAAGGCTAACAAAGAGTGAAAAATTGAAGGGGGTCTGAATACTTTCCGTACCCACTGTATATTTAATGCCTAACCTATAACTTATAGCTATAAAAAAGTATGCAAACAATTATCATAATATATAAATATATAAAACAAATAAAGTTTAAAAAGTGTATCAAATAAAATACTCTTTGGCTAAATAAATTAATAGTTTAGTAAGTAATATTATCCTGTAAGTTTCAGAGCTGAAAACTTCCTTTTTAGTCAAAGAAAAGCTTTTATAGACACCAGGCCCAGAAAACGATTGTGCGCTTCATCCTTACATCATCGCGCGATGAAACACTGCATCTACAGAACGTGTAATTCAGTAGCCCCGCCCACCGACTCATTCGGATCGCTAGCCAGCAGCAATAAACATGTGGAAGAAGATAGCAAGATTTTGTGGAAGAACACAGTCGCTGCATAAGCTTCCTTCGGATCACAATATGTGTGATACTTCATTTATTTTTAATGTTCGCTTCATTTAATTGCGTAATCGTTTGTAAAGAAGTCTTAAGTGCTGGATTTGCAGACACAATGCTGTGCCTTCTATATTGGATAGATGAGTAAAATGTCTTTTTTATACGTAGTAATTAGTCCGGGGGCTGTTTTCCAGATGGGCTACCAAAACATACGGCCGTTGGCAGAATTTCATCTTGATGTGCACGTGTGTGTGTATGTGTGCGGGCTTATATCAACCGACCCTGCGGGCCATGAAATACAGAAATAATATTCCAATCACTCGAAGAAATAAATCATTGTGTTTGCTTGCTAAAGACATTTATGAGCCTTCGAATCGAGAGAATCTTTGCAGTTGCCGCTTTCAAAATAATCTCTCCCTCATGTGAACTGACAGGGGCATTGATATGACAGCGGAGCTGAAGCTCATTAAATATGCAAATCTTATCCAATCCTAGCCATGGGCATTTACTTCCAAGTCTCCAGTCCACCAAAACCCAGCGATCAGAAGACAGCCTCAAAACCAGTGTAGAAAATAGCCTATTACTTATTAGTTTTATGTTTTTGAAGGTAAAAACCACACAAACAACATTAGTTGACCTCATACCAACAGTATAAAAAAAAAAGCCAGTTCATGACACCTTTAATTAAATAAATAAAAGATGCATATTTTGATGTGATTATTTGAATGTTTGATATTTGAATATATTTAATAATAACAAACTAAATATTTATTATATTATATTAAAATCTATATTATGTCTATATTTATTTTAAAGTCCAATCCATACCACTAAGTAAACAAACAAATATTTATTATATTATATTTATTATATTATACTAAAATCTATATTATGCCTTTCCGTATGTTTGCTGGCTGTATCCAGTAGCTTCTCAAACCTATACCCCCTGGGAGACCAACAGGAGGTGTAAAAGCAATAAGACAGGCCACTCTTTGTTCTGTACAGTGAAGGAAAAATATCACATCCCTGTTTGGAAAGTCACTGCCAAACCCTAAACCAGGTTAAAGACATTTCAGTGAAAGAGGGAAAAGATTTTCAGTTTAACATCAGAATGAAGAGTTATACGGGTTGGAGATATGTTCCGTTAATATCCATTTATCAACACAGCTTTCAAATAAACCAGCCTGTTTGGACTTGGACTTTTTTGGGAAGTGGATATCTGGAACTTTATTTCTGTGTTTCCGTTCATGTCTGAGTGGTCGCTGATGCATAACGGAGTTAATTAAGGTGTTGCAAAACACTAAGTCAAGCTTATTTTGGTTGTTGTGCAAATGAAAGGCCATGTTAAAAAAATCTTTAAGCTGGAAAGATTTGAGTGATGCAAATTAGCCTTAGCAGTAAACTGTATATTTTGGAAGCAGATGTTAACAGGTCATTCAACCCAGTAGCAGCGTCTACATGATGAAGACAAACTGTCCTTCACCGCACCAGCTGACATGTTCTTCCATCACTAAGCTCCAGAAGTCGTAATGTTGCCTGGTCATGGCGACGGCGAGTGTAAACGGCGCAGGCCGACACTAGCTCCCGGTGCCAGCGTCTGAGCCCGGACTGTTGATCGTCTGGCTGTGTGATGCAGGCCAGCTGGAATCTAACGGTCGTTTACATCCTCCTGTCAAACAAGAACCTCCAGCCTGTCAAACTTAGTGGAAAGACGACAAAAACTACACTCCCCAGAGCTTTCCCCGGAGAAACGGTTTGAAGAAACGGCTAAATAAGGGCAGAAATCTTGACAAATGTTTGGAAAAAAGGCGAGTGCTGTTAATCATCTGGAGCATTTGATGACTGTGTTCTCTCTGTGTTTGTTGTAAGGAAGACAAACCTGTTCTTTCTCCACACGGTGCTGTCACACCTGATCTAACGCAGTGTACAAGATACAAGCTACTGAGGACACATAAGGGCCCGGGTGGCACTGGGACGCCCAGATTGAAGGCAGACCACCCAATTTTAATTGCCAGAATATACTAATAAATAAAAGTCACATACATGCATATCATCTGTTGTAAATATAGTTTAAAATAAAGAGGTGTAATACCTCAAAAAGCACAAGGCAGCTAATACGCACTCAGATGAACTTGTAGTAAACACCACTATTCGCTATCCTCACTATGTAAATAAAATCAACACTAAAACAGTAGTCTGCATAATTTATTCCTGTCATAGTGCATGCTGGGAACTGTAGTTCTTCCTATACCTATATGGTAATTCAATTAAACTTAATGGTTGCTAGCGTTTACTGGTTAAACTGCAGGAATGCTCAACATTAAATTTAAAGTGATAGCTCACATTGATAATCGTTTACTGTAAGGGTTAGTATATGGTTACATAATTTTAATTTTGGCTTGAACCATCTCTTTAAATGTAATGCCATTCTAAATGTGTATGGCTCATGGATCATCTGTGGAAAACAAACAAATATATTATGAAGAACTGATTTTCAATTTTTTTTGCTAAGTCACTGAAAGTCAATGAGGTCCAAAACACATTAAAGGGGTCATGAATATTTTTTTCTTGATCTTTTGACATGTAAGAGGTCACGTTTTTAGAACTCAAAACTTCTTTGTTAGTCCAAAACAGCTTTTATTAAAACCAAGCTCCAAAAATGACTTGTTTCAGGTTTTGTCACATTAGGACATTGTGACAAAAGATTGCCTCTGCAGAAGAAAAAAAGTGACGCCTACTTATATGTCATTGCATCTTTGGCCCTGCCCCCTGGTATGTTAGTGAGATGAGAAGAGAGATACAGGACTAAAATAATATTATCTTCCAAAGGATTGTATAGGAAAATGGTAAAATGTTCAACTACACTGTAAAAACTGTCCTCTATAAATGAACCTGTGCAGGACTCTGACCTGGTTGCCTTAAAATGTTGAGTTCATTGAAATTAAATATTTGACATAAAACGTGATAAATCATGAAAATAGCACAATTTGGCATGTTTCACTGCATCATCACAAATAAAACACACACACAATTACCCAATATGCTTACAAAATCTTTTAATAATATTTCAATAAAGGTTGTCGATTTAAAAAAAAAATATTCATTGTATTAACTCACATTTTTTAAGGCAACCAGGTAACTTATTTTTTTTAATGTTTTTTTTATTTTTTATTTTTTTTTACAATGTATGTTGATGTCTGAGTAGAACATTATAGGCTATTTGTTTGTTCTGTTCATTTTACTGTACCGAACAGACCAGTTGGAATTTCGGACTGTAAGATGGACAACAGTAATGCCACATTTAAGTAACCGTGTTACTTATCAGAAATCACAGATTAGCCATTAAATGTAATGATTAATGTACATTCAGACATTCTATTGTCCTAAAATTGTTTATTTCTGTTTAAGCACGTTAGTAAAATCAAAGAATGCTCTCTTTATAATCTCTGGAGCTGTCAATCAAACAGCGCGGGTTTATCAGTGACTGAGTTCTGGACTCTTACCAAAACTCCTGTTATAATTAATGACACTGTCTACACTGCAAAACAAATCTCTTATCTACATAGTGTTTGCACTGTTAGTTATGATTAAAGCATTTGTAAAAGTGCAGAAATCAATTTGCAATGACGAGATCACTGCATTGATGAACTCAACAGACATGTCTGTCATTGGCCTATCAATGCTTATCATTGTTTCATGCCACAAAAATAGACAAAGTTCCACATGTAATACTTATTTCATTTGCAAAGATGTTAGCCAATCACAGCAGTGGGTTTCTACATTGAAGTCTTACAGTAGACACACCCCATAAAACAGAGCAAATATTTTGGGCTTTTTTTTTTCTTTTCTTACTTACATTATAACTGCACCTCAGGAAACATTATAAAATATATTTTTAAATGCAGTTCAGGACCCATTTAAACCCCAAACAGAGACATTTTTCAAAATATCTTCTTTGGTGAAGAAGAAGAAAGGAAGTCATGGTTTTGACATGATTGTGCAGTTATTGTATAGTTAAATGTGCAGTCTTATAGGACAAGGAAAATTGTATGGTTCATTCTATACACGTATGATGACATTATAGGCAGTATAATGTCCACTCTGTTTCACTAAGGTCCTCACACTTTAATCAAGCTGTAAGGATCAACTTTATTTGTGATGTGGAGTCCAGCTGTATGTATCTCTATTTGGGTCAGAGTTCTATGAGGCAGGTCTGACGGTGGCTTCAGCAGCCGTGTGCATTGTACCTGGTCATTCATAATAAAACAGTCTACAAATAATGAATGAGAATGGTGAGTAACCTGAGGATAAAGTGGGATAGAAAGACTCTATGGGCTCCTCTCTTCTCAACTTAAAAAAAACAAAAATTTAACCTAAGGTCCAAGAATCCAAAAACAGGAAACAGAGGCAGCTATAATTTATATAGAGAAGGAAATGACCGCTCTAATTTGGAAAAAAAAACACATCGGTATCATCCTTCCAGGGCCTGGCAAGTAGTAGTGGAAGAACACTCAAGTTAACAGACTCTTGATGAGTGTGCAAACTTACTAGTGCAAGGTCACATCTCCATATTTCAAGGACCACTCTTAATTTGCGCCGGTAGCTAGATACTTTGGCCTAATGCTGATCGCACAGAGTTTTGTACATTTGTCTAAAGAGCATGAGAGGATGTTTACTTTTGCATGGAAAGAAACGAGGGTCCCAGGTGTTCCATTTAAACAATGGAAAAACACTTACTGTAAGTGTTTCTGCTGAATTTTATCTTCAGAGACACAGGTGTTTGGAATGCAGCGGATCCACAAGGCAGGACCCTCGCAGCCCAGCAGGTACGGCCGGCCGTCCCCTTCACCGGCTCCATCTAATTAATTAAAACCTTCACACCTCAAAAAACACCCATTGATTTTAGACAGCCAGTCCTGAGCACAGCTGGAGCAAGGAGGACGCAGGGCATTCGAGTCAGTAGTGTAGGGACAAAACAAATGATCTACCATCTATCTAGGTTTAGGTGATGATGAGTCTTGGGGTTTGGAATCATTTTTGATTCCTGCAAACTTCCTTCAGAGGGATAGAAATTATATCCAGATGGAAAGAACATCAGTTCAATCTCATCATGTCAGAGAAACTGCGCAAAAATGGTACCATCACGGGTACAAGAGCTTGTTTCTAGGGCAGCACCCTCAAACAGACCCCTTTGACAACATATTTGTACCTTAAAGTCAGTTTTTGGGAAGTTACTTTGAAGGCGTTAGCTACAAGCTACAATCATTACATTAAAACTATGTTTTATAGTTAAAAAAATAACTAATCCGATTTATAATAATCAGTTGCGTCTTCTGTTTATTGAAAAACAAGAGGGGCTTTTGAATGTATCTTAATTAGTATCAGTATCAAACTAAAACTTGGAAAGAAACAGAGATTCCATCCCATTTGAAAGAGAAATCTGTTCAGAACCAACTGATTCACGAATTAATAAGACATTAAATTACTACATACAAAATGAGATTTTGTTGGAACCAATTGATTCAATAAAATGAATCAGAATTTCTAAAGATACAGTATGACAGAGATGACTTAGGACAAACTTTTTCTTTAGAATGAATGAGACATTCCAGCGCCACATTCAAGAGGAATCACTATCTGGAATGTTACATTGTATGTAGCAAAAGAAAGTCAGATTCATTCTAGTGAATCAGCTTGTGGTAAATGAATCTCTTCCTCTCACTGTAGCAATAGAAAGTCTGATTCATTCAAGTGAATCGGTTAGTTCAAAACAGCTCTCTAATATGTGATGAAATCACTGATTCATTCTAGTGAGTCAGTTCTTTCTAAATAAACTGCTCTCTCTTATGTAGCAATAGGCAAGGCAAGGCAAGGCAAGTTTATTTGTATAGCACATTTCATACCCAATGGCAATCCAAAGTGCTTTACATAGAAATTAATTAAAATAGTGGTAACAAATGCATGAGAAAAAAAAGAATACCATATGGACGAATAAAGAATTAAAAACAAGCATAGTTAAAACAGTCGTAAAGATATAGTAATTAAAATAATAATAATAATAAAAAAATAAATAAAAAAAATAATAATAATAATAAAATGGTCAGATCCACAATAATGATCTGATATAAAAATAAACATTCTTCAGTTTACAGCCTACATACATGTACCATCTTAATTAGAACACCTCTCATTCATTTCTTTCTCAAACACGTTCATAACATCCATTTTAATCACTATTCCCTGATTTTTACTCAGGAACCTTCTTGTTAAAACCCTTACTCACTCATCATACCCTCCACAGATTTACACATACTCAAACCTTATTGTCAAACTTACTATTTCCATCAAACCCAGTTTTCACTCGTCATATTCAACTCAAAAGAACATATAAAATAAACAATAACCAGAGATAAGAACAAAGGTAAACTAAAATAATTATAAAAAGAATAAAGAGATAAGATAGGGTGCAATCAGTCGGACGTACAGTGGCACAGTGCTCATTCAGTAAACGCACAGCTGAACAGATGTGTTTTGAGTCTGGATTTGAATGTGGCGACTGTTGGAGCACATCTGATCTGTTCAGGAAGCTGGTTCCAACTACGGCTGGCATAATAGCTAAAAGCAGACTCTCCTTGCTTTGAGTGAACTCTTGGTATTTCTAACTGACTTGATCCTGCTGATCTGAGTGATCTGTTGGGTTTGTATTTAATCAGCATATCTGCGATGTATTGAGGTCCTAGCTCATTGAGTGATTTATAAACAAGTAATAGTACTTTAAAATCGATCCTAAATGTAACTGGAAGCCAGTGTAAAGACCTGAGGACTGGTGTGATATGGTCATATTTTCTGGTTCTGCTCAGAATCCTGGCAGCAGCGTTCTGTATGAGCTGCAGCTGTCTAATGGTCTTTTTAGGAAGGCCAGTGAGAAGGCCGTTACAATAGTCCACCCTACTGGTGATGAAAGCATGAACGAGTTTCTCTAAGTCTTGCCTGGAGACAAAACATCTAATCCTTGCAATATTTTTCAGATGATAGTATGCTGATTTAGTTATTGCTTTGACATGACTACTGAAACTCAGGTCGGACTGTAAAATCACTCCAAGATTCCTGACTTGATTTTTTGTTATCAGGCCTTTAGCCTCAAGATATGCGTTCACCTTGAGAATTTCATCTTTGTTTCCAAATGTAGTGATTTCGGTTTTGTCTTTGTTTAACTGAAGATAGTTTTGGCACATCCAGTTGTTAACTTCATCAATGCATTTGCACAGGGAGACAATGGGGCTGTAGTCATTAGGTGATAGTGCTAAGTAGAGCTGGGTGTCATCAGCATAGCTGTGGTAAGCAATATTGTTCTTTTTCATTATTTGGCTCAATGGCAGCATATACAGGTTAAACAGGAGAGGTGCTAGAATTGACCCTTGTGGGACTCCGCATGTCATGGACGTCCACTCAGACTTATGGTCTCCTATACTCACATAATAACCTCTCCCTTCTAAGTATGATCTGAACCATTTGAGGACCATTCCAGAAAGCCCAACCCAGTTTTCCAGCCTGTCTAGAAGTATGTTGTGGTCAACAGTATCGAATGCGGCACTGAGATCCAGTTGTACCAGAATTGATGTTTTGCCTGTATCAGTGTTTAAGCGAATATCATTTATAATCTTTATGAGCGCTGTCTCTGTACTGTGATGTGGACGGAAACCAGATTGAAAATTGTCAAAGTATCCATTTGAGTGTAAGAATTTGTTCAACTGATTGAAAACAACTTTTTCAATGATTTTGCCTATGAAGGGGATATTTGAGATTGGTCTGTAGTTGCTCAGTATGGAGTTATCCAGATTTCTCTTTTTCAGAAGAGGCTTAACTATTGCAGTTTTAAGGGCGGTTGGAAAAGTCCCATAGAGGAGTGAGGAGTTTACCACTTCTAGGAGATCTGCTTCTAAACAGTTAAACACACTTTTGAAGAAAGAAGTGGGGAGTGTGTCTAGGGCACAGGTTGATGTTTTAAGATGCTGTACTGTGTCTTCTAAAATTTTGCAGTCAATAGCATCGAAATCTGACATGGTAATTTTCCGAGGGTTTGGTATGATCTGACTGACCCCAGAGCAACTAGAGGATGTGCTGATCGCCTTTCTGATATTATTGATTTTCTCTGAGAAGTAGGAAGCAAACTCACTGCATTTACTGTCTGAGAGCATTTCACTAGGAGTCTGACTCGGGGGGTTTGTTAGTCTCTCGACAGTAGCAAAAAGAGTGCGCGTGTTGTTTATGTTTCTGTTTATAATATTTGAGAAGAAGGTCTGTCTAGCTTTGCCTAGTTCAACATTGAAAGCATGAAGGGTGTCTTTATAGATGTTATAATGGACTACAAGTTTTGTCTTCCGCCACATGCGTTCAGATTTTCTGCATTGTCTTTTCATTATTTGAACTGCTGTTGAGGTTCTCCAAGGTTTCTCCAATAGAAAGTCTGATTCATTCTAGTGAATCAGTTGGTTCTAAACAGCTCTCTTATATGTAATGTTCGAAAATCGAATTCATTTAAATAAACAGATTTAAAGATTCAGTCCTTGTATCAAGCTCTTTGTTTTCAACTGTTATGAATTAGATTGTTTTGTCGTCTTTACTAAGTTTTAGTTTGATACTGTCAACTAATAAGACTCCTTGTTTTTGCTCTGTTAAACTTTTATATGAATTGATTAACTAGAATGAACAACACTTTCAACAATCTGGTTCACTAGGAAAAATCAGTCTGTCATTTAAGATGAACCAATTCACTAGAATGAATCAGACTTTCAAATAAGAGAGAAAAAGATTTAAGATTAACTTTCCAACACAGTATAAAAGAAAAAGAATATTATGAACCAATTCACAAGAACGAAGTTTTAGCTCTGCAAATGAGAGCAAGAACAGTTTAGAACAAACTGATTTGCTAATAATTCAGACTTTCCAGCACTGGATATGAGAGAAAGGAAAGCTTTCAGGAGTGAACAGATTCACAAGAATAAATCAGACATGTAAGAGTTTTGAAGAGCGTCTTTGATTATTCCTCCAGCTCTGACTTGAGATTTACAGTTTGGCTGATACTCCACAAGCTGATAAAGTAGTGTGTTACTGGAAAAGTTAGTTAGTTGCTCCTTAATTTTTTGTGACAGTGTACCCTGCATGACTGTGAGGGTGTATGCGGGGGTGTGTTTACACAAAGTCGTTTGGACACTTCGGTGACACATGCAGGAGTGAATGCATAATGAAAAACAAAAGAATGAATAAATGAACAATACAGGATAGGAAAAGCTTTCAAGGCTTCTGATGTCCGACTTCAAACACAGCAGCGCAGTGGATCAGCCGGGAGAGGATAGAGGGGTGTATGATGGAGTGACATGAAGATGGAGGGGGGAGATTAAGAGAAAGGTCAGAGGAGGATGCATCCTGTCTGCTCAACTCAGTGGCATGTCTGCTTTGTGGGGCGTCCGTGCTGCATGCGTCTCTTTCTTCTTTATTGCACCTACCATATAGTGCCAGTCCCCAAGTAACTCATCATAGGCACAACATGCTGACTTGTTGCTCTCGAAATGACAAGTACTGCAATAATGGCCCTCGCTTGGGGTCCCGCAGCGAACGTGTTCCCGTCCCGTGTTTCCCCTGTGGCAAACCTCGCTCACGAAATGCAATCAGGACTTGCATACGCTGATGAGTTAACTGTGTCACCCTGGAGAAATTGATCCTGGAGATCCATTTAGTGTTAAGAGATTGCCCACCTCTGCCCCATCCATCAAACCTCAACTGAGGGAATAAAGCTCCTTTTTTCTTTCAAATTTAATTCCAAAACAAAATCTCTCAGCTGTCATGGTAAAATGAGATGTCGCAGTCACCTTATGTGTCACATGACCCATTCCTGTGCGTCTACTCTACACTAGACGAATCATAGCTGGACACTGAGGGACGACAATAATGAATAACTTAATATGATGATACATGATTCCCTTGGCCAGTGCGCACATCCCAAATCAATCTGTTTGGTTATGACAAGGGCAAGGTCTCTATGATTGCACATTTGACCTATGACAGCGATTGTTGAGGGACTACATTCTGGCTGGCCAATTCCCTTGACCTTAATAGCTTCAAATTAAACTCCAGCTGCAGTTTAGGATACCAAAGCAGCAGAGATTGGCAAGGAGAGGTTAATGGAGTATCAAAAACACGGAAGACTAAAGATAACAGTTGGGTCCCCAAACTGTCGCTCAAATGGTAGCTAGAAATAAAGCGGTGTTATTAAAACTATATTTTGCATATTGTTGGGTATATGCAATTCATTGTCAATTATTGAATATATCTGTCAAATAAATGGCTGCCAAAACAATTAGAAACCAAACACTCAAACTATATGTAAACAAATGTGCTTATTGTTGGGCATATTTCAAGGTCCATTATTCAAATAAATATTCAAATGATCAATTGTGGCTGTCAAAACACTCAACCCATCACTCAAGCTATGCGTTAATCATTTTGCATATATTGGGCATATGCATTTGGATTTCAAAGTAAATTATTGAAATAAATATTGAAATAAATTATTTGAATGATCAGTTATGGCTGATAAAACGTTTAGAATACAAACACAAAGTATATGTTAATAATTTTACATATAGTTGGGCATATTTTATGATAATATTAACTTTTTCATTTTTGTATAATGACAATTTTTACTGTATTGGGTCATGATGTCCATGTAATATATATTAAAGCACAGATGAATTATCTTTTTTCACCATATTGGCTATTTGAAAATTAATCAATCTTCACAACCCTATCGATATTTATATATATATATATATATATATATATATATATATATATATATATATATATATATATATATATATATATATATATATATATATATATACATATATATATGTATATGTATATATATATATATATATATATATATATATATATATATATATATATATATATATACATATATATATATATATATATACATATATATATATATATATATATATATATATATATATATATATATATATATATATATATATATATATATATATATATATATATATATACACCTATATACCGATAGGGTTGTGAAGATTGATTAATGTTCAAATAGCCAATATGGTGAAAAAAGATAATTCATCTGTGCTTTAAAGACCTTCACTTCTCTGTCAAATGTTATGAATCAAAAATCCATATAAAATTGTGTCTTCATGGTCTTCAACCAGCTGAGAACCACTGATAAGTTTGTCGTCATTCCACAGTTTTATATCTTTATGTCTGAAGCCTGAAATGTGGCAAAAGGTCGCAAAGTTCAAGGGGGCCGAATACTTTCGCAAGGCACTGTAGCTCATGATGGTCAAATAATTGTCTCTGACCTTCAGCTGTCAGCCTCAGATATTTCAGATTTAACACACGTCTGATGGATGCACTGTGTATTCTGCTGCTAGGGATATATATATATATATATATTTATATATACATACATATATATATATATATATATATATATATATATATATATATATATATATATATATATATATATATATATATATATATATATATATATATATATATATATATATATATATATATATATATATATATATATATATAAAATCCAAGGCTAATGATTATGTTTTAGTTTACTGGACAATTAAATGCAAAAAAGTTGTCTTAGTGAAAAGAATTTGGTTCAACAATTGATGGACCAACTTAGTATTAATTGTAAATTCGATTTGTAATTGCGAGTTAATAAGCATACAAGTTGCAACAAGTTAACAAGCCGTCTATGCTTTATATATATACAGAAAACAGTGCATCCATCAGACGTGTGTTAAATCTGAAGTATCTGAGACTGACAGCTGAAGGTCAGAGACTATTATTTGACCATCATGAGCTATACATCTAATTTGATCCTACAGTGCAGTCATCTCCTCCACACAGACCTGCAGACGGAGAGATGGAACACACAGGCATTATTTTAATATCACACATAATTCATCACTATAGTACATGATCAACAGTCTCAGCGAAGCGTAGCACAGAGCGGAACGGAATGTTCTAATAAAATCCCAGGGTTCACCGTCCTATTTCTTTGGCTATGATTTTCACAACTTTGGAACAATCTATTTTTTCCCTTTACACTTGTTATCCATCCATCCATCCATCCATCCATCCATCCATCCATCCATCCATCCATCCATCCATCCATCCATCCATCCATTTCCCCAGTAAAAATTGTTTAACCTAATTTAATGAATTTAATTAATTAATTAAATAAATATTTATTTACATTCCCCTCATTTATTCTCTAAAAAAGTCTAATTACGTTATGCAATTTTACAATAGATACATTTCAAGTAAAACAGTTTTATTTTATTTCTTTTTTACTTTATTTCAATAGTCAACTTTAGACATTTTACTAAGTAACTTTGCAAACATGTCAACTGCTTATTGGGATAGTTCATCAAAAAATGAAAATTCTGTCATCAACCTGTATGATTTTCTTTCTACTGCTGAAGATATGTCTGAAGCATGACCCCATTTACTTTATAGTATTTAAAAAAAGTTTCATTTTTGGGTGAACTATACCTTTAATATGCTTCCCCTTTATTTTGATGGTCAATCACCAGTCATTCTACTGACTATAAGCAACTTTGCAACATGTCAACCAGTGGATGTAATTCATTACTGAGTAATTGAATTACTTTCCCCTTGACAATTTTATATAAAACATAAGTAAATTTAACATTAACATTTGCCGTCTATGCTTTAAATGTAGCCTATATTTTTAATGCAAATTTCTCCCTTTAAATACTTTAGTTGACTAATATTTTATGCAATTTTATTTTATGAAAGAATTAAAAGAGCAGTTTCATGTCCTATTTCATCTATTCTTGTATTGTTCAACTAGTCAAGCTTGATATGTGATTTAGAAAGTAATTAGTAGTAAGTAATGCGATACCTTTAGCAGAATAATTAGTACAGTAATCTAATTACACTGCTGAAGATGTAATCAGTAGCTAGTAATTCATTACTTTTTTAGAGTAACTTACCCAACACTTATGTCAACTATTTCTTCTAACCCTAACCTAACAGTTGAGAGTTATTTGACATGCAGCTGCAAAGTTACTAGAATGTCTAAAGACTATCGAAATAAAGTGTTGCCCGATGTTTATTTGCATTGCAAATGGACTCGTTATATAAACTTATTTTGCCTTTAGTTGTCTATGATTTATAAGAATATTAGCTGACTTTTAATTATTAATAACCTCTTCCCCAAGAGTCAACAAAAACTGCAAGCTAGGATGCTCCATCTCCTTCCTCTTTAAAAGCAGACGAAGGAGGGAGGGAGAAAGAAGCAGGAAAAGCGATATGGGATTCGGTGCTGTTTGTGATGCCTGTGAGCACAAAACATTTTATAAATAACTAAGAGACACATGCCTGAGGCTCATTAAAATTAAACAAGCCCTCAAACTGAAAACGTACGGCATCTGAGATATTAATAAAAACCAAACCCCAGGGCGAGCGGAGTCAATGCAGGGCATGAATTGCAACAACCCCAGCATGGAAGACAGGCGACATATACCACCCGTGTGCATGCGAGTGTACATGCGCGCACCTGCTGTGAAGAAAGAGAAGAGCGGAGTATGAACATGTGAGGCAACAAACACACCATTATTGGGGATATGAAAATGAACGATTGGCATGGTAATATGTGTGCGTATTGAGACAGAGACCTTGCCGGGTACGGTGCATATAACACTCCTAAAATAGACACACATACACACTTCTCAACAGGGCACACCCAAAAAACCAACACACAAATGACAAACAGCTGGAGCTGATTATAACTAACACTAGTGTCCAAAAGTCACAGTTAAGTTAATAACTGTCATCCGCTTAAAGTAGAATCAGACAAGACGCCTACACAGCATTCTGTGCTACATTAATGCAGACTGACAGAGATCCCTGAAAGTTGTTTTGGAATGAAACAATGCACCACTTTGAATTCACAACGGGTTACTTTACATATGCAAGAGTTCTGGTGCACATTTGCATGCAATTGTGTGAGATTCAGAGGAGTGAAAATCGCTGATTACACCGTCAGAGCTTGAAAGAGTGAAAAAGGCCTATCTGAGAAAGTGAGCGAAAGCCATATTGAAATCATAGAACAATATTACAGCTAAAAAAAATGTTGGAGCAGCTTAAGCTACATTCACACTGGGCTTTGATTTTGGAAAATGTCAAATGTCAAATTGGCAAAGAAACTTCTGATGGCAAGTCAGTCTTGAATTGATTTATGTTGGAATTTAGCTGTATTTTTGTCTGTGCTATTGTTTCACATGCCTTTCTCTTCTTTGATAATGTGAGGATTTCTCAAAAGTAATAGGCCAAGTCAAGACTCATGTTTAAATGATTTTACACTGAATATGACGGTTGGCCTTGAAAACATTATAAAATGATTGTGAAACTAACTAGCGGAATACTGAATAGCACAAAATATTGACGTGATGATGAAAATTACAGACAATACACAGCCAATATAAACTTTCTGTTATGCCATGCATATAGAAAATCACAATTTACACTATTGTTCAAAAGTTTTGGTATAGTAGCCTAGTAATATGTTTTATGTTTATGAAAGAAGTTGCTTGTGCTCACCAAGGCTATATTTATTTGATGAAATATACAGTAAAAACTGTGATATTGTGAAATATTATTACAATTATAATTACAACATGCTTTCTATTGAAATATATTTCAAAATAAAATTCATTCATGTGATGGCAAAGCTGAATTTTCAGTCTTCAGTGCCACATATTCCTTCAGAAATCATTCTAATATGATAATATGATGATCAAAAAATATTTCTTATTATCATCAATGCTGAAAACAGCTGTGCTGATTAATATTTTTGTGGAATCCATGATTTTTTTAGGATTGTTTGATGAATATTTGAAACAGAAATATTTTATTATAAATTTCCATGGTTATCCGTTTTTGTTAGAGATGTTGGATGATTAAATTTAATCTTGCATGCTCATTTTCACTATCAAAAACTATGCTCAGTAAAAGTTAATGTTTAAAAACACTATAATTTATATAAACTTAAAAAATGTAATGCAATCTAAATGAGTGCATCATCAATGCATCATTTGAAGGTGCACTGTGTACATTTTAGTGGCCTCTAGTGGTGTGGTTCTGAATTGCATCCGTCCAGCTCTCACCCCTCCCTTTCGAAGCACATAGAGAAGCTACGGTGGCCGACGCAGGACAAAGATGTCTTCGTCTGAGACAGCGGAGAGTAGCTAGCGCTCTGTTGAGCAGTTTGTCCGTTTAGGTCTACTGTAGAAACATGGCGGCGCAAAATAGCGACTTCACTGTAAGGGGACCCGCGGTGTATGTAGATAGAAATTGCTCATTCTAAGGTAATTAAAACATTCATTATGTAAGGTTTTTATACACCAGTGAAAACATAGTTATGTATATTATATTGTATTTTTTCAATTGATCCTCATAAATATTACTCACTGCACCTTTAACAATAATCATTTTAAATTAAAAATGTTTTGTTACTAATTTATATAGACAAACGGTTTTGGTTCTCAGCCCTACCATGAAAATAATTATGATCATACGTTTAATAATATTATTTATTCATATTCTCCTGTACTGAGCTGTTCTGTCCGGTTCAGTGGTGTGGTACACTGGCTTCAGGTGTACATGTGCAGGACATGTCCCTAACTGACCTAGGAACAGTGGATGCCTGATATCATCACCATGTTCAATTCACAGGAGTCCTGCTCAGCCAGCCGTTGCCGTGGTGATGTTGATGTAACATTCCTGTAGAAAAGTGCTGCTGAAAAGAGAAAGGTGTGTGCGTGAATGATCCAAGGGGAGGCCTGAAAGGTATTGAATCTTGAGACAATGAGACAGGCGGACAGAGCACTCTGAGTAAAAAGAAAGAGGTGTCTATGTGTGTGTGTCTAAAAGAAAAAGAGAAAGAGAAGAATAGACTGTGTCAGCGCTGGAGGCAGGAAAAGCAAAATTTCAGATTTTACTTTAGATTTCAGCTGTAAAACACTGACATTTTAATTAATATGAAACCACCCAGATATGTGAAATAAATCAATACATGCGTGACACATTTGGATCAGAGAGACTGTCATAATAAAAATCAATAAATCATATACCTGTATTAACATAAATATAAAAACTAAAAATACTCCCACAAGAAGATCATTTAATACCACAAATTTGATGCAGATTAATGCATTTAATAGTTTAGAAGTCAATATATTGTTTAAAGTATTGTTTAAGTCTGGCCTACAACCCAAAATAATCAATTTTACATTCCAGTTTGTCAACATGACAAAGGCAGACCTGTTCTTGTGTATATTTTGAAAAAACATTTTTTTAATTGTTGTTTTGCAGTACATGTGAGGTCTTGCTTTTTTATTTTTAAGACGGCACGTGAAGATACAGGTGCTGGTCATATTATTAGAATATCACCAAAAAGTTCACTAATTCCATTCAAAAAGTGAAACTTATTATATTCATTCATTACACACAGACTGATATATTTCAAATATTTATTTCCTTTAATTTTGATGATTAAAACTGACAACTAAGGAAAATCCCAAATAAAAGAAAGTTATGTGAGAAAATTAGAATATTGTCTAAGACAAATACAAAGAAAGGATTTTTTTTTTTTTTTTTTTAAATCTTGGCAAACTGAAAAGTATGAACATGAAAAGTATGAGCATGTACAGAACTCAATACTAAGCTGGGGCTCCTTTTGCCTGAATTACTGCAGTAATGTGGTGTGGCAGGGATTTGATCAGTCTGTGGCATTACTAAGGTGTTATGAGATCCCAGGTTGCTCTTATAGTGGCCTTCAGCTCTTCTGCATTGTTGTTTCTGGCATATCGCATCTTCCGCTACACAATACCCCATAGATTTTCTCTGGGGTTAAGGTCAGGCGAGTTTGCTGGCCAATTAAAAACAGGGATACCTTGGTCCTTAAACCAGGCACTTGCTTTGGCATTGTGTGCAGGTGCCAAGTCCTGTTGGAAAATTAAATCTGCATCTCCATAAAGTTGGTCAGCAGCAGGAAGCATGAAGTGCTCTAAAACTTTTCTTATATACGGCTGCGTTGACCTTGGATCTCAGAAAACACAGTGGACCAACACCAGTGGCCTGTTGCACAAAGCTGGTTTCAGTTGCTACCCAGGTAAGTTTAAGATTAGTTTGAGCAAACTCTGGGTTTCGGGCTCAAGAATCTGGATTGGTTTTTAGCTGTGTTTATCACCATGGTAACTACATGGCTAACATGCTCTGGAGCAGGTTTTATTCTGGGTTAGAGAATAAAGGCAAGTAAAGACGCAATAAAGCCACACCCCCTGTATCTCTCGTTCCAAATTTGCAGTTTATAGTGAAAAAAACTTTAGAGACAAATTTGCTCATCCTTTGGCACTAATAATTATATTATACAAATTATAATTACTTTTAATTAATATAATATATTTACAGTATTGTTCAAAATAATAGCAGTACAATGTGACTAACCAGAATAATCAAGGTTTTTCGTATATATTTTTTTATTGCTACGTGGCAAACAAGTTACCAGTAGGTTCAGTAGATTGTCAGAAAACAAACAAGACCCAGCATTCATGATATGCACGCTCTTAAGGCTGTGCAATTGGGCAATTAGTTGAATTAGTTGAAAGGGGTGTGTTCAAAAAAATAGCAGTGTGGCATTCAATCACTGAGGTCATCAATTTTTTGAAGAAACAGGTGTGAATCAGGTGGCCCCTATTTAAGGATGAAGCCAACACTTGTTGAACATGCATTTGAAAGCTGAGGAAAATGGGTCGTTCAAGACATTGTTCAGAAGAACAGCGTACTTTGATTAAAAAGTTGATTAGAGAGGGGAAAACCTATAAAGAGGTGCAAAAAATGATAGGCTGTTCAGCTAAAATGATCTCCAATGCCTTAAAATGGAGAGCAAAACCAGAGAGACGTGGAAGAAAACGAAAGACAACCATCAAAATGGATAGAAGAATAACCAGAATGGCAAAGGCTCAGCCAATGATCACCTCCAGGATGATCAAAGACAGTCTGGAGTTACCTGTAAGTACTGTGACAGTTAGAAGACGTCTGTGTGAAGCTAATCTATTTTCAAGAATCCCCCGCAAAGTCCCTCTGTTAAAAAAAAGGCATGTGCAGAAGAGGTTACAATTTGCCAAAGAACACATCAACTGGCCTAAAGAGAAATGGAGGAACATTTTGTGGACTGATGAGAGTAAAATTGTTCTTTTTGGGTCCAAGAGCCACAGGCAGTTTGTGAGACGACCCCCAAACTCTGAATTCAAGCCACAGTACACAGTGAAGACAGTGAAGCATGGAGGTGCAAGCATCATGATATGGGCATGTTTCTCCTACTATGGTGTTGGGCCTATTTATCGCATACCAGGGATCATGGATCAGTTTGCATATGTTAAAATACTTGAAGAGGTCATGTTGCCCTATGCTGAAGAGGACATGCCCTTGAAACGGTTGTTTCAACAAGACAATGACCCAAAACACACTAGTAAACGGGCAAAGTCTTGGTTCCAAACCAACAAAATTAATGTTATGGAGTGGCCAGCCCAATCTCCAGACCTTAATCCAATTGAGAACTTGTGGGGTGATATCAAAAATGCTGTATCTGAAGCAAAACCAAGAAATGTGAATGAATTGTGGAATGTTGTTAAAGAATCATGGAGAGGAATAACAGCTGAGAGGTGCCACAAGTTGGTTGACTCCATGCCACACAGATGTCAAGCAGTTTTAAAAAACTGTGGTCATACAACTAAATATTAGTTTAGTGATTCACAGGATTGCTAAATCCCAGAAAAAAAAAATGTTTGTACAAAATAGTTTTGAGTTTGTACAGTCAAAGGTAGACACTACTATTTTTTTGAACACACCCCTTTCAACTAATTGCCCAATTGCACAGCCTTAATAGCGTGCATATCATGAATGCTGGGTCTTGTTTGTTTTCTGACAATCTACTGAACCTACTGGTAACTTGTTTACCACGTAGCAATAAAAAATATACTAAAAACCTTGATTATTCTGGTTAGTCACATTGTACTGCTATTATTTTGAACAAGACTGTATATAAATATTATATTAATTGACAAGTAGACAAATATGAATATAAATACAAAACATGCTTTCATGATTATTTTAAACAATGTGTATTAATTAGAGCTCTTTTTGTATAATTATTAGGCATATTTCTTTGATTCACATCAATTCACATGAAATGATATCAGATATTCTTTACGCTGATTCTCAAAATGTACCTGCAGCAGCAGACATTGTTTGTAAATGCATTTAATTTCATGATAATTTTCAAAACAAACTCTCTCAATCTTCAGAAGAGAAGTGAATCAAACGGACACTGTGATTGGCTGTTTGCCACACGTCACACTTTCAGGTGCACGCGCTTCAGAGTTAATCACTAACTCTGGATTAAACCTGAGTTGACAGAGAAAGTTTTTTACCGAGCTTTGAGAAACGGTTGAACTTGATCTAAACCCGGTTGGATTTATCTGGATTTGTCAACTCTAAACCTACTCTGAAACTCAAGAGTTTGTTCAACTAGCTTCAGCAGATGACATGGAACCCCAAACCATCACTGACTGCAGAAACTTTACACTGGACCTCAAGCAACGTGGATTGTGTGCCTCTCCTCTCCTATCTTCCTCCAGACTCCGAGACCATGATTTCCAAAGAAAATGCAAAATTTACTTTCATCAGATAACAATGTTGGACCACTCAGCAGCAGTCCAGTCCTTTTTGTCTTTAGACAGGTGAGACGCTTCTGACGCTGCCTGTTGTTCAAGAGTGGCTTAACACAAGGAATGCAACAGCTGAAACCCATGTCTTGCATATATCTGTGCGTACTGTTTCTTGAAGCACTGACTCCAGCTGCAGTCCACTCTTTGTGAATCTCCCCCACATTTTTAAATGGGTTTTGTTTCAAAATCCTCTCCAGTGTGCAGTTATTCCTTTTGCTTGTACACTTTTTTCTACCACATCTTTTCCTTTCCTTCATCTCCCTATTAATGTGCTTGAACACAGAGCTCTGTGAACAGCCAGCCTCTTTTGCAATGACATTTATTTCTGGTCCTTCTTGTGCAAGGTGTCAATGGTCGTCTTTTGGACAACTATCAAGTCAGCAGTCTTCCCTATGATTGTGAAGCCTACAGAACTAGACTGAGACTGACTGTCAGTTATAATCATCAAAATTCAAAGAAATAAACATTTGAAATATATCATACTGTGTGTAATAAATTAATATAATATAGAAGTATCATATATATATATAAACTTTTTTTAATGGAATTAGTAAAATAAATAAACTTTTTGATGATATACTAATTATATGACCAGCACCTGTAAAAACAGATGGTAGCATGTTTTCTTTTTACTAATATAGGGCTAATTAAATGTGCTATTTTTTTTTAATTGGATCATTTTTATATAGTAAATGAATGTTGACAGCCTTAAAATACGTATACCAGTTTGCATCTGTCATTATTGCACAAATGCATTTTAAAGCCCCACTTGGCTACTTTTGCTCTCGGGGTCCCCCTACAGTTTGGAAAAAATAATGTCCTCAACTACTGTCGTAAGCTCAGTCATCCTACAACAGGGGACGCCATCGCGCGTGCATTTGTTGACATGACAACCCTGATAGCCCTGAACTAGTGATGCGTGGGTCGTCTCATAACCCGCGGACCCCGTATGTCTATTTAAAGGTCGCGGGTGCGCGGCGTGTTGTAAAAATATATACTAGTGGTGCGGTGCGGGCCAAATAACTTCATTAAAGCGTCCCGCGGGTCGGTGCAGCACTTCTGGCGGCACGTGTGAAATGTCTTCATCCCAGGTAACGTTACAGTCAGTGGCTTATGTTTCAGCATGTCATATGAATATAATTTCATGGGTTTTGTTTTTTTCAAACGCCAAATAATCACGATGCTCACGTTTACAAGCCAGCGTCATTATAGTAGTCTATTGGTTAGCGTTTTCCAGAATCTATGATCCTTCAGTTCAATGTTTGAGTGGTAGCTCACCGTAACAAGCAGGACAGCATCGGTCGGGCACGCCTCCTTCAGCTCACGCCGACGAGCAAACCCTGGTCACATTTTGATCCTCGTCCTGCCTTTAATCCCATCATTTTTTTCATTTCCTCTTATTGCTTTCCTCCAACAAAACCTTTTCTATCTTATTTGTCTCTGCTGCTTCGGACATGACTATATTATCCGACGAACAAAGTTGGGCTCGCACGTCCGAATGTAAGGAAGTGTGTGTGTTGGTGGAAGTGACGTATATGCCGTAAAGCAGTCGAATTTTGTAGTTCTTTTCTTTTTCTCGGGTTACTACCCGAAACCCGAAGTTTAAAAGTACGATTAAAAACGATACAGACCTCATCAGGCTATGGCAGTCGTGTCATTCAACCTATTGTAAGTCGATTTATCATCACAAGAGTCTTAAAAAATATATTATGAAGGTTGCAAAGTTACCTAGTGCTGCTTTAAAGCATCAAGATTCGCATCCAATAAGCCCCAATATATTCTACTTATTCTAGTAAATATGCCAAAACAGCAAAGTGCATGACTAAATATAACAGTTAAAAAAAGCTTTTCGCTGTTTCTGCACGCAAAATTTCTGCCTTTGTTGTTTCTACTGCCCTCCCCCTTTCGTTCTCTCTAGCGGCCCATGAGGCGTGTGCTGCTGATACAGTAGTTGGGAGGTTTTTATGAGCGGCTGCACTTACTCCCAATATTTTCCGCTCAAAACGTTTCAAACCATGTCTCAAATTAGCAGAAGCCTGGCTCTGTATACTGGGAGCACCACCTAAGGCCTATAATGGAAAAACAGTTCCATCTGGTCAAACTAACAAGTCCTGCACTATTGTGTAATAGCTTATTATACACTTGTTTTGGAAGGTTTATGGTCTATTTAATGACATTCTATTAGCACAGTTTTTGTATTCTCAGCCAAGGTCTTCTCAACACGCCATCTTTAAACCCGTTAGAGCTTATAATGCTTTAACACCTCATGGGAAATATATCCCCTCTGCCTTTTTTACAGGACCAATTTACTAAATCAAAACCCTTGCTGAGAAACAAAAAAAATAAAATAAGAAAACGGTTAAAAAAATGAGGTTTGTTCATGCAGTCAGCAGCTAATAACTAGGGCCGTGTCCCTGCATGGCAGGCCCTGATAGCACTGTGACTAGCAGACTGTTAAATCCCTGTGCTATTGCATCACTTCAAAAGATGAATCCCAGAGGATACATCACTGAGGAGATAAGATAATGTGCCTTACGCATGCAAGAGGGAGGGTGGGGGGGAAAAAATGGGAGAGACTAAGATGATGACAGGTGTCCCTATATTTAGAGGGATTAGAGGTGAGGCATCGCCGCTTGACTTTAGGTAAACATCAGCAGCTTTTGCTCAACTTGATTAGACTCTTTCTTTTTCTCCTTCTTTCTTTCACAGACATGCAATTACATGATTCTTTTTGGTCTGGATCTATCTATTGAAAAAATATATCAAACATGCAATGCATAGAATAATTCAATTTATGCACAAATATAAATACTGTCCTGATATCATAATGAAGAAAATGGACTGAAATTCTAGCCTAGAAATCTAAACGCACCCTAGCGGCAGCAAAATTTAATCTGCCCGAGAGTGTCGTCTAGCAACTCTCAATACCCTTCTGAGCTGTATTCGCCTAACTCTTGCCGGGCCAATCACATCGTGTATAGAGTCGGTGGGCGGGGCCATAATGACGACGGCCGAGTTGCGTTTGTGTGCTTCTAGTAAACACAGAAACTGGCGAACGGCGGTCTTTCGTATCAGCTTTGACCACAACTCTGGAAGACTTGGAGTTACGTTTTTCTCTGAGAAAAGAACAAAGAACGGCATGAAGTCATTCTTAAGAAGGGAAGATGTGTTCGGAGTTTTGCTGACCGGATACGGCGAATGTTTAATCTATCAACAAGCTCTGCTTCACCTTCGTTGCTCTGGTTGGTTGTAGAGCTATCCTATCGCGTGCAGAGGGAGTTTGAAAGACAACCGTTTATCCCGCCCCTCGGATTGAATCCTGTCAATGGTGAGTTTCCAGACCAAACATCTTGATGTGGGTCTGGCTTGTCAGGCTACTGAAATTCTTGATATTCTTGAATTTGCCATAATCATTTAATTCAAAACACAATTTTATTATTGTTGCCAATTGAATACATTGAATAAGATGTATACTCGTATATAAATTCAAGGTCTAACAAGGTATTTTATTTGATGGTTACACCACATGACATCTTTAAAATCAACCAGTTTAACCCTTACTTGCATTCCATAGGTCTTTAGTGACCCAGGGCGTCATTCACTACCCTCCTCCTCATAATTTTTTAAAAAGTTAGACCTTCTTAGTATTCCTCAATCAATTCTTTATAAGCAATATAACAAGATAACAATAACAATATAATACACTTAATTTTGTTTTTGTAAAAAATTGCATCGGGTGACCCGAGGTGGGTAACAGTGTAAGTATATTTTTCTGCACAACAATGATTAAATCTTTGATGACTGAATAAGTGCAACCTTTATTCCATGGGGTGGCAATGTCAGATACAAAATGATGAAGTGATGTTTCACTCATAGTTCCCGCAGGCAGAAAACAAAAGAAAAGGATATCATTAGCAAAACTAAAATGGCTAAAGCAATTTCCTGCAGAGCAAGTACTGAACGCAATTAAATATTTGTGTCACTATCACTTGATGGTGGCTCTGAAGCTGTCAGCAATCAAAATATTGATTTTGGAGATGTTGAAAATGATGGTATTGAGAAGTTTGAGATGGTGAATATGAGCCAGATGCTGAATGTACTGGAAAAAGAGCTTTGACAAGGACAGTGATGAAGGTATAAAACATCTGCTCAAACTGAACCCTTCCAAGCTCCACAAGTTAACAAAATATGCTTTATTTTATGTAATTTATTTTGTAATTCATAATTGGAGAATTTTATATCGCTAAAGACCCAAATATGTAACAATAATTGGTAAAACATTAATGTATTAAAGGTTTAATTGTAACTTTTGGTAACACAATGGTAAAAGTTTAATTCATTAACATTAGTTAACAACATTAGTTAACACAAACTAACAGTGAACAATACTTCTAAAGCATTTATTAATCTTAATCCATTTTAATTTTGTACTAATACATCATAGCCATATGATTTAATTACATTCAGGGGCTTGTGGTCGATTATGTGCTATTACACAGCCAACTTACATTTTTATTGACACACAAACACAACCGAAATATAGCATGAACATTTATAACAAACTGAACTCTCTGAAAATTGCAAATCCTGTATCCCATTTTGGGGGAATAAAAAAAAAAAAAAAGTCTTTACATTAGTACTTTGATCTTATTCAGGCCAAATCCTGTGTCACCCTATTAGAGTGAGTGTCAAGTGTCTTCCGTCTCTAAAGTGTATGAAACATCAGATTGAATACGTAATATGGGGTGTGTGGATCCTCTTTCACAAGTGAACAAATACGCTGCAGGGTTTATAGTGTCGCTAACATTTCCACGGTGTGTGACCGTGTGTCTTTCCAAACACCATCTGAGGTGGCATCGCGTGCAAACACAGCAAACAACAACCAAAGTGTTCCGACGGTGCGTCTCCCTTTCACCTGACACACATGAGCCATGGAAACATGACGTCAGATCACTGGTGCACAATGCTGCGCAGGCACAAATTTGTCTGCATGGATTGGAAAGGAGGCTATAAACTTTCATTCCTTTACGAGTCATCTTTAATGTAGTTTTCAATCATCGATGTGGAATTTTAGAGCTCTTTGATGATGTTTTGAAATATGCATGTGTGGTTAAATTACTAGAGGGTATATGTATTTTAAAATATTTGCTGATCTGTTTAACTAATGCATGTCAATGTTAATTTCTATCCGTAGTGCTCGGAGAGATAATTAGCTTAAGCCAACAGCGGGGCACCTGCAATGCAAAGCCCTTAAGGTGTTTGCAAAGCATGCTGGGCAAAATATTTTGAAGGGTGGAGTTGACCCATGGGAGCTTGATGTTAGAGCTACACACAGCCTTCCAATCAATTTTGCCATAATAATACT
Source organism: Pseudorasbora parva (assembly GCF_024679245.1). NCBI lineage: Eukaryota > Metazoa > Chordata > Actinopteri > Cypriniformes > Gobionidae > Pseudorasbora > Pseudorasbora parva. The sequence continues at coordinate 29,953,830 of NC_090191.1, read as the reverse complement.
CTATATCACGTTATATTGAAGCCAACTGTGTACATACAGTCACCTAAAGGGTTAGGAACACCATACTAATACTGTGTTTGACCCCCTTTCGCCTTCAGAACTGCCTTAATTCAACGTGGTGTTGATTCAACAAGGTGCTGAAAGCATTCTTTAGAAATGTTGGCCCATATTGATAGGATAGCATCTTGCAGTTGATGGAGATTTGTGGGATGCACATCCAGGACACAAAGCTCCTGTTCCACCACATCCCAAAGATACTCTATTGGTTTGAGATCTGGAGACTGTGGGGGGCCATTTTAGTACAGTGAACGCATTGTCATGTTCAAGAAACCAATTCGAAATGATTCAAGCTTTGTGACATGGTGCATTATCCTGCTGGAAGTAGCCATCAGAGGATGGGTACATGGTGGTCATAAAGGGATGGACATGGTCAGGAACAATGCTCAGGTAGGCTGTGGCATTTAAACGATGCCCAATTGGCAGAAATGTGCCAAGAAAACATCCCCCACACCATTACACCACCACCACCACCAGCCTGCACAGTGGTAACAAGGCATGATGGATCCATGTTCTCATTTTGTTTACGCCAAATTCTGACTCTACCATCTAAATGTCAAAAAAATAAAATAAAAATAAATTCGAGACTCATCAGACCAGGCAACCTTCTTCAGTCTTCAACTGTCCAATTTTGGTGAGCTTGTGCAAATTGTAGCCTCCTTTTCCTATTTGTAGTGGAGATGAGTGGTTACCGGTGGGGTCTTCTGCTGTTGTAGCCCATCCGCCTCAAGGTTGTGTGTGTTGTGGCTTCACAAATGCTTTGCTGCATACCTTGGTTGTAACAAGTGGTTATTTCCATAGACAGTAAAAGAAATGGACAGAGCTATCCCATTGACTTCAACGGCGGAAAAATGAGGCCAATCAGAGGCACTCACTTCCTGATGGCTGAGCAACCTGCGCTGGCTCAGACTGAGCTTGACGACGTAGATGTGACGTGAGCAACCTGTCTGACAGCTGTAGGTCTTCTAGTAGTTGTGGAAAGTGAAATCTGAATCACGTTGTTTAAATATTTTCTCCCGTTGCTTTTGGCTCACTATCGGCTTCTCCCCGACTGCCTCATAGACAGTAAAAGATTGTTTCTGAGCGTCTCCGCCTGTCTATACGGTAATTTCTCAACTGTGCGACAGAGTCGCGTTGGTTATGACGCAATTGTTAGCCTATTTTTACAAAAACAGCTTCTACGGGGCGATAGTGTAAGATACAAGGTAATGGAGCCTTTTATGCATTATCGTGTTTCTTTATAAATAAACAATGGACAAATGGAGTCTTTAAATGCCTCATAAAGTTATTCACTGTCAAAGTGACTCAAAAATAAATGGGAGTCAATGGGATGCGTACAGCAGGTGATGGCTTGGTTAGCAATGGCCGCCCCTATGGGTGGAACGCTTTCTGAGTGCTAGATTACCTTGGTTATTTCAGTCAAAGTTGTTCTTCTATCAGCTTGAATAAGTCGGCCCATTCTCCTCTGACCTCTAGCATCAACAAGGCATTTTCGTTCACAGGACTGCCGCATACTGTTTTTTCCCTTTTCACACCATTCTTTTTAAACCCTAGAAAGGGTTGTGCGTGAAAATCCCAGTAACTGAGCAGATTGTGAAATACTCAGACTGGTCCGTCTGGGACCAACAACCATGCCAAGCTCAAAATTGCTTAAATCACCTTTCTTTCCCATTCTGACATTCAGTTTGGAGTTCAGGAGATTGTCTTGACCAGGACCACACCCCTAAATGCACTGAAGGAACTGCCATTGGTTGATGAGAGAATTGCATTAATGAGAAACTGAACAGGTGTTCCTAGTAATCCTTTAGGTGAGTGTATATAATGCTATTTTAACATTTGCATAATTTGTAATGCATTAATGATGTATCTGTGTATGTTTGCAGGATTTGAGGCACAGTTTGCTCTATGTGGGTGTTTCTGTGATGGACTCAAAGGATGATGCGGTTGGACTGAAAGACAGCAGATTTCACACGTACGCTCATAAACATTAGTACACACTTGCACCGAATATGTAATTACTGTGTTGGAATAGGTAATTGTGATGACAACTCATTTAATTAGAAATAATTATTATTTGCCAGGTTTCTTTTAATAAAATGAGAACTGCATTTGCATTACAACAGTACCTCCATGCACAAATGCATATTAAACACTAATAAATATTTAAAAACTAGAACAGAAGATTGATTGAGAATTGAGAAGTCTCTTATGCTCACTAAGGCTACATTTATGTGATCACAAATACAGTAAGAACAGTCAAATATTACTACGTCTAAAAAAATTTCAATTTGAATATATTTTAAATAGGGCTGGGCAAGTTAACGCGTTATTATCGCGTTAGCGCATTAATTATTTAACGTCGACAATTATTTTATTGCGCATTATTGTAGTTATTTATTATTATATTGAAAGCCCATTGCTCACTGCCTCTGAATACACGTACAGACAGACCATTGGTCACGGGAGAATAGCCTGCGGGGTTGTTTGTAAGCCAAGGGCTTGACATTCTCTGTCTGGGACAAATACAATATTAAAATATCCAGAAACGCGGGTAGAATGATTCCGATTTTGTTTTTGTTTTTATAATATTCAATGTAAACAGTGATTAATAATGGAGTGTATCTCTGTATGATTCTGAATTTTTTTCAGTTTTTTTTAATGAATATGGTTATTTAAAATTATTTAAAAAGGTTTTTCCTAAAAAGTCCTTACTGTCACTTTTGATCAATGTAATACATTGTTGATGAATAAAAGTATTTTATTATTATTATTATTATTTTTAATAATGTGTATTGCATATATAAACTATATATAACATTTACAGAAGCAGCAGAAGTATTAAACTAGTAGATCTCAACTAATTTTAATTCAAAACTCAAATATTCCATTGGGCATCAAGTGGTGACCCAACACAGTACCAAAATAGTTTCTCAAACAAAAGGTAAATACAATTTTTGGGTTGTGACCCACCAGTTGTCACAACCCAAGTGTGGGATTGTGCAAGTGTGCAGTGTGGATTCTGGGTTGAGATGCACTTTCTCCTGTTTAAGAAAAAGCCCCATAACTGGACCTCTTCCTGTTGTGTTGCCATGGCATTTTGCACAAAAAGGATGAATTAGAGTGTTCCAAGAGGGCGTAAATAATTGATTGTCAAATGGCTTGATCAGCCTTCGGGCAGTACGGTGTACCCACTGCACGGTATAAATAACTCATCATGCCAATTATGGCGTACAAACACGCACACACACAAACATGGAAGCTCAGGTCAGGTGCCTTTAATACACCTGAGCTTCAATCATACAACATAATCCACATGACAACCCATGTGAACCGTGTTAAGAGGAATGTTGCAAACAGAACAGCAGTTGGGAATGGACTGCTTATTGTTTACAGGGTGAAATGATGCGGTTATTGACTGTCGAGCCATTCTTGAGGAAAGCAATGAGAGAAAACTGCCCAGTCAAATCAGATTATTACAGGACACTGGGTGCTTTTGCGTTTGCCTACTGTGCAAAATATGACCATGTAAACATGTTTGTGAACCAAAACACAAAATGGAAACATGATAGGATGGCACTTTATATACACTGTAAAAAATTATTTAGAAAAAAAGTTACCTGGTTGCCTTAAAATTCTGAGTTCATTGAAATTAAAATTTTGAGTTAATACAATGACATTTTTTGAGATTCGACAACCTTTATTAAAAGATTATTAAAAGATTTTGTAAGCATATTGGGTAATTGTGTGTGTTTTATTTCTGATGACGCAGTGAAACATGCCAAATAGTGCTATTTTCATAATTTATCAAATGTTTTATGTGGTTCAGATACAATAATATTTTGAGTTTCCTTTTTTTAAACAAATTTCCTTCATTGTATCAACTCAAATTTTTTATTTCAGTAAACTAAAAATTAAGGCAACCAGGTTACTTACTTTTTTAAGTTAAACCAACAAAAACCAACATTTTTTTTTACAGTGTACAGTGATTTATTTAAAAGAATATGCAGACCTGTACTTTTTTTGTTTAACTTACTGCAGGCTTTTCCTATTTGCCTGAAATAAAAACAAACCATTTTAAACAGCTTTAACAAAACTCTTAAAAATGTGAACGTCTTTAACAGAAATCTTGTTCACACAGGAAAAGAGGGTATATTTAATATGTCTGTAACATGTTGTGTTTTGACTTAGTTTCATTGTGTTTTGGTTTGGTTTGGTTTTCCTTGTTCTGGTTTGCCTGTGATCCCTAGTTAGTTTCCTTGGATGTTAATTAGTTCCACACACCTGGAGCTTGTAATACATTTTATTAGCTATTGCATATATAAATGCATCAGCTAATAAAAGTAATTAATTACGTCTAAAAAACTGGCTTTCTCTTTAAAAATAGGCCTATGCCGTCATCTAATGGTTATACTATGCATTACATTTGATTTTATTTATTTATTTCAACCAGATAGCACAAAATCTGTGTATTTCCAACTTGCACATAACACATTGGGCCTCATTCATGAAACTTTCGTAAATATATGAGCAAATTCTGAGTAATTTGCGCATAAAATGGACCTTAAAATTGACCGCCTCCAGATTCACAAACGCTTCGTATACCACGGATTCGTTAGTTAAACGTGTGTATATTAGTGAATTCCAAACATGCGTAAATAGGATGCGCGTGCCCTCTCATTCATAATTAGCATAATCCCCGCCCATGAGTTACAACGGCAAATGACGTGACCAGGAACACTGTGGACTCTTCTGGACTTCTTTCTCAGGTTTGGCTCCAGGATTTTGCATAAATGTTGAAGAGACTAATTGGCCATATTACTAGCAATAAATATTAAATTATCGTGTGTCCACCAAAGCATGTTTTAGCCAGCTAAACACCTGGTGCTCTTCTGAAAACGGCCAGCTGGTGGCGCTTGAAAGCGCTTTACAAGGGCAGCGATTTTCCAGCTGAGATACTTTGATACAGAATAAAAAATGACAGTGACGAGCACTGCCTATTGCCTAACGTTAAACAGTACAAAAAAAACAACAACAAAAAAAACGGGGCAGATGAACTCTTGAAATATTATTATGGTAGGCCTGCCCTACATAGTGCATCAAAATGCAATGTCATCAGTTTGCCTAAATTAGAACACAGAGCGTTCAAATGTTTTACGCACCATTTACACATGGTAGGGAGCAGGTGTAAATTTCTTTCGTACCAACTAACATTTTGAAAATACGAAAATTTACGTGAATCCGAAAATTACGTCAGAGCGGCTTTGCGAACGATTTACACACAAATTTGTTCTGCTCGTGTTTCATGAATGAGGCCCATTATTTATAAAAATAATACTAATTGGTTTACTACTTTTTATTTGTATTATTTTATATGCAAATAAATGGGGTATAATTTATTATTGTCAAGATATGAGACTCTTCCAATTTCCCTTTTTTTCATTACTTTAATCACTTGAAATGGCATCAAGCGCCAAGATAGCGAGTAAAAACGTTTACAAGTATAAATATGCAGCTATAATAGTTGTTGGAGACCTCCAAAACTAAATTAGGAAACTTTAAATAGCATAATAGGGGCTCTTAAAAGTTTGACACATTGCCATGACAACAGTATTCAAGATATCAAGAATCCTTTCACAGGTGTACATATGCAGTATTTTTATTTTTAAATGACATTAGCTAATGCCTGTTACAATAGTCACATTCATGTGATCAGCCTCCTAGAATAACAACACAGCTGAAGTTTCATCAAAATCAGTCAACATATCCAGAAGTTATAGCATGCTTCATGTTTAGCATCCTAAATGTTTTGACCATGCTGACCAAGTTTGGGGGCAAATGGAAGTATCACCTAGGAGGAGTATATCAAATTCCAGAGAATGCGTCTTTCAAATAACCAATAGTCACCTTCCTGTTGGGCTGGCACATGACTATGAGCATGAAAGTTGTTCAGCCTGATGAGATCTATAACTGTGTGAAGTTTGGATACTAAGTGAAAAGGGAAGCACTACAGAGCCCCTCAAATAAGCCATATAAAAATGTGCTACAGAGCCCACCATGAACCCTACTAACACTAATGAACCCACCATGACAACTTGTGCCCGGCCCTGATGGCCGACGTTTGTGCAAAACTGCAAGAGTTTTTGAGCATGTTAAGCGACTCAAAAGTGCCTGAAAGGTCAGAAAAAAAATTACCAATGAAAAACAACGGCAAAGGGGCACAATATTGATGGCAAAATTATTTTTTCCTGTGCAAACCAAAATAATGAACGTGGATAATCTGACAGCAATGGGGTAAGTAATGTGAGGTGACATCGCAGTGACCTGTCAACTGTCAGAGCTGTTTGATTGACACTTACCAACAGGCGTATCATTCACACCAGTACAGCCCACAGCTGGACATACTAGGTTTCAAGGCCAAAGGTGACAAAAAAAGACTGTGAGCAATGTTTCTTTTCTCTCTTTTTGTCTATGTGCTAACTGCTTTCTCACTGACATTAAACAAATTTGACAGAAGATTTGCTTCAGTACAAAGGAAGTCAAAGGGTTGTTCTATATTTTGGAAAATACCTTCAGGATAACTTTACAATGCTGTGCTAAAACCACAAGAAGCCATTGCACTGCAATATATTGGCAATGATTTTACTGCTATATAATAATTTAGAGTTGATAAGTTTAATTGATTTGAGTGAATCATGAATGTTCACAAAAGGGCTAATTTAGTATAATTCAATTGCTATTTCAGTATTTATTAATATTTTAATTCGACTAAACAACTGTTTTTTAACCAATCATATTCATAGTCCTTTCTGAATGCTAGATGCTTTGGAGCTTGGCTGATTCCCTGGCAGGCTTGAGAGATTGTCTGATAGCTTGGCTATACACAGACCACAGCAGCTCCCCTCTTGATGTTAGATTTGTGTCCACTTCATTTATCAGTGTAACACTTTATTCTTCAAGCAGCACTTTAAGTGATCCGTGTCGTTCATCTCACCATATCTGACCAGAACCTTCAGTAAATGTCACCAGGCGTTTTGTGGTCAGCTTTCGGGTTTGTGCACTTGTGTGGCTTTGGCACTTTTGCTAACATAAGAGGTTGAATGGAGTCTGTTGAAAACTTGAACAGCATCCATATAAGTATATGATTAAGTGGCAGTTTGATTGTGTGTGGTGGCAACTGCTTTGGCAGATTAGAAAACCATTACGCAGATTCTCTGCGTGGAAGGGTCAAACTGAGGTTCAAAGATGTAACATTTGGCTGCACTTATCACTGCCATGTTGGTTTGTCATTTCAAATGAGTGTCTTTGGTACAGCACAAGTGGCTTACAGCTCGACAAGAGCATCTAAAAACAATCAACAGAAAGGGAGCCTAAAGAGTGACAGTTTTGAAATAGTAATGGGTATACAAAAAAAAAAAAAAAAACAGAAGAAGCTTCAATACAATTTTACTCTTTTGACTATCAGTGGTGCAAATGAAAGAAAACAGGGATTATTTAGTTATTTCAATATGGCTTATTTGAAGATCGTAAATCAGTGTTGAATTTAACAGCATTTTTAATAGTTCTGATATTTGAGAATGAGGTAAAGCTTATGTCTTTCTTGTCTCGAACTCCAGGTGGAATATATTTACTGATAAAATGTATCCTGAAATGCACTTAAATGCTTAATGAACTTGCTATTTTATTTGGATAAAGCAAAGTGCGATAAATATACAATTTAATGTAGTATTTCTGCTATTTTATTACATTAAAAGCCAAATATAATGCATATAACACACACACACACACACACACACACACACACACACACACACACACACACACACACACACACACACACACACACACACACACACACACACACACGCACACACGCACACACGCACACACGCACACACGCACACACGCACACACGCACACACGCACACACACACGCACACGATCAGCTCATAAACAATCAATAACTCAGAATAGATGGAAAAAGATCTTTCTTCAAAAAGGTATATTGTTTTTCTAATCCCGATGCTGTTAAAAAAATGCCTCTTTATGTAGACGGACATTAATAATAGTCTAACTGGAAGAATGAAATGAGTTTTCATATGGCAATTGCATTAATATCCCTTTAAACAAGACATCAATCTCCAGGGCTGGTTGTCCAGTCAAATGATATTGGGGTTTTTTTCTTTCAGTTTTATAAATGACCCCAGGTGTATTGGGAAGAGATGAATAAATCAGAGAGACAGATTGCCTAGAGAAGAAATATGCCATAAATAGCCATGCAAGTGTAAGAATAATTACGCAACTGCAACTGTGGGTGACCTCATTACAGAGCCTGCAGTGTAAATATGCCACAGCCATCAGCATCGAATGCATTAAACATTATTATTCAACATGACCAAAATCATGAGGTTGGTGACCAAACTTCCTAATGAGAAAGAGTATCACAAATTAAATGATATATTAAATGTAAACTATGCTAAATTCAGCTGTCAAGTCTGCAGTAAACTCGCACTTGAATGCGTCGGACACGGCCAAACAAAATCCTCTGTGCAGTTCTAGTGAAGATTCTGAAATATTTATTATTTTTTTTGTCAGAACATTTCTTTGTGTTATATTTGTTTATCTTAATTTTAAATTCCAGGGTTTTAATGTAGACAAATATGATTTTATGAAATATCTTTATACGCCATTTCTTACAAAATAATTAATAAAATATTGCAATTTTACTTTAATTAATAAAATATTAAATAATAAAAATATAATACCACACAAGAAAAAGAGAAAAACACTGCTGTAATATCAGCAGACTATCTCAAGATTTATCAAAATAATATAGTAAATGCTCATTCCATGACTACATCCACCCCACCCCTCAAGAAACAGCCGGTCGTCTGGTGCTGTTCAGTCCAGAGCAGTGCAGCGTGTGCTTGTGGCATCATCACAGGAGAGCAGAGCAGATGACATAACATAAGCCTACTTTACTCTGCACCCGGAATCAACACACAGCTGCATTTCCCTGTATTTCAGATTACGCTACGTCATCATTTTAAACTCCCTCTCTTACACACGAATGCACACATAAGCGCAGACAGACATACGACACGCACACGAGTATCGCAGTGACATCACTGCATTTCTACCATTCCTGCAAACACATGCGGCCAAACATATAAACAATGACATCATGGTTTTCACCACTGTCCTGGTTTTCACGCAGAAAAAAAAAAAAACTACTTACAACCACAAGGCTGTCAGAATGTTCCACCATTATACCGTAGAGCAGTCAAAACAACACAAAAACAGAACGACATGAAAAATGCAAAAGACAGTGAGAAAAAACAAAAGTAAACAAAATATATATTTTTTTCTGATCTGAGTGGTGCATTATTATTTTAAACGGTGAGGTTATATAGCCATTCAAATATTTTTGTTTTTAATCAAATCTATTTATATTCTATTCAGCCCCATATCCAGCAAACTGTGATGAACTGTCTGACTCCTTTATCAAAACCACCCATGACTTCTTGAGCAATTTGAGCTACAGTAGCATGTCTGTTTAATTGGACCACACAGGCCAGCCTTCGCTCCCCACGTGCATCAATGAGCCTTGGCCGCCCATGATCCTGTCAAACTTTGACCTACGTGTCAAAGAAACATCCACATGGATGACAGGACCCAAAGTTTCCCAGCAGAACACTGCCCAAAGCATCACACTGCCTCCACTGCCTTGCCTTCTTCACATTGTGCATACTGGTGCCATGTGTTCCCTAGGTAAGCTATGCACACATATCCGGCAATCCACTTGATGTAAAACAAAATGTGATTC